>NC_042961.1:24543156-24598521 GCF_901001165.1 Salmo trutta | reverse complement strand
TGTGTCTCTCTGTGCTGTCTCTCTCTGTCTGTCTCTGTTTGTCTCTCTCTGTCTCTGTGTCTCTGTCTCTCTCTGTCTCTCTCTGTCTCTCTCTCTCTCTCTCTCTCTTCTCTCTCTCTCTCTCCTCTCTCTCTCTCCTCTCTCTCTCTCTCTCTGTGTCTCTCTCTCTGTGTGTCTCTCTCTCTCTCTCTGTGTCTCTCTCTCTCTCTGTGTCTCTCTCTCTCTCTGTGTCTCTCTCTCTGTGTCTCTCTCTGTGTCTCTCTCTCTCTGTGTCTCTCTCTCTCTCTCTCTCTCTGTGTCTCTCTCTCTGTGTCTCTCTCTCTCTCTGTGTCTCTCTCTGTCTCGCTCTGTCTGTCTGTCTCGCTCTCTATGGCTCTGTCTCGCTCTCTATGGCTCTGGCTCTCTGTCTGTCTGTCTGTCTCTCTCTCTGTCGCTCGCTCTGTCTCTCTGAAATCCAACCCCACTGACTCCATGGCCAGCACTATCCTTACCTCTTAGATGGGTTATTCACATGACTCAATCCACCTTAAATGATCTCAGTTACACACACACACACACACACACACACACACACACACACACACACACACACACACACACTCAGTGGTTAGCAGCCACATATCTGGAGCTGATCCTAGTGTTGAATCACACGTGTTTGTATTATCAGAGGAAAGGGTTGTGCCCATCACACACACACCAATCATCAACGTCAACACACACATTCCCATAGACACACAGTCTCAAAAACATGCTCTGACACACCCACCCACCCAGGGCCTGTAAGGTAATTAGAGGGAGCGATGCCAGCAGGTTGTACAGGCTCCTCCATCATGGGAAAGAGCACATCTGCAGCACAGACAGAGACACACACACACCGTCTGGGGTTTGTTTTTCACAGTTTGGGTAATGACGGGGGAGCATGATGTAAAATCCAGCTGTGAATGTGTACTGGTAAACTCAAGAAACTGAAGTACGGACCTACCTAGACACACACACACACACACACACACACACACACACGTTTTGAGTGGGTCAGCACAGTACTCTATCCTTAACTTTGTTTTAATCAGGCTCCTAATGTATATACACACCCTGGACAGGGTCAGCACGGGCCATGACTCCAGCAGTACGTACACACACACACACACACACACACACACCTTTTTCTTACATAGTGGGCTTGCATATATCAGGATATATTTCACTCACACACAAACACACAGACACACACACCAGCACAATCATTTATTCTGCCACGCATACCTTCCCAGTGCATAACATAACAAACGCGTATAACCTCACAGCCTGACACAAGTTTGCTCTCACACACACACTTTCTGAGAGGGAGCGAAAGGAAATGGTTTGCGAGTCGGACCGGGCGTTTACGATACATCTTGGATTGGATTATGAAAGTCTACACAGCGAGAAGTTTGTTTACTCTCAATCTAAACACACCATGCCGGATGGATATTTACACGTTTTTAAAGCAGTGCAGTGTTACCCTGGTAAAGTTTATTTAAACCAAACGTGGTTTCATTTTTGTTTTAGATATTTGACGTGTTTTGAGTAGACCCACACACATGGTGCCGAGGTAATTCTCTCACATACTCGCTCTCGCAAACGCTCCCTTTTTTAGGTTTGTCAATGCTGGGTTTTGATGGAAAGTCATTGTAGTGAAAAATGGTGTTGTATCATGGGTATTTCTGTTATATTGTGTTATGTTTTAGTATTTGTAAGGCCCACTGCCAAACTGGACAGGCTGAGTCATTTTAGAGCCAGTGGTCAGTCGATGTGCCCTGGGCCTGTTCTGAGTATTGGTCGACTGTCGTACTGTGGTTTCCTCTGACTGCTGTCTGGTCATGTGTTACGAAAGTGACAAGTCGTTAGAAAGACGCGAGCGCGCACACACACACACAGAGATACTGGCCTTTGGCATCCAGTGTCCACACACACACACAGCCAGTTTGTGGTGGAACGCCTTTAATTTCCTCACTGAATCCCGGCTGTGCCCCCCCCCCTCCCCAGAGACTCAGCTATTTTGATGAATGCCATTATGAAAAACAGCTCTGCTCTCAGCCCTCTCTCACTATCTCTCTCACTATCTCTCTCACTATCTCTCTCACTATCTCTCTCTCTCCCTAACATCAGTTTCCTGACCTAGTTGAAAGGGAAGTCAGGAGTTTGGGCTGCTCCCTGTTTGACTTGATTCACTTCCCTAAAGCTCTGTTTGGGGTTTTGCCGTCTCCCTGCTGCTCCGTCCTGCCTCTGGGGTTGTGGAACACTGGTACGGTAGAGTTGTGTAAGATCTAGATTGTTTGTGCACGTGTGGATACTTCTACATGTGCTTTAACTGAGACAGGGTTGCAGTGTCCTTCCCCCCTCAAATGCAGACAGACAGCTCTTCACTCACTCACTCACTCACTCACAAGCTCCCATTTGTCTCCAGTCAACCTCGTCCCGTTGTCATTGCTGTCCTCCCATTATGACCATTACGGTCCGCTCATGTGGCCGCCGGACCCTTTGAGGATCTGGTTCCACGGTAACCCGGCCCATCTCCGCGGTAACCCTAGACCGTCCCCGAGGGAATGCAGCATTTCCCTTCCTTTTGTCTGGCCCATGTTGAGTTGCACTTTTTCTTTCTGGGGGGGGGTGGAGGGAGGTTGTGTGTGTTAATATTAAGCTGGCTGTGAAAGGAGGCCCTGTGAGATGTCTTGGATTTTGGAGCATTGTAGTAGGGGAGGGGGTTGGGGATGGAGCTACAGAACGATATTGAGTTACCAAAACACGTCCTGGTAGTGCAGTTAAGCGGTGCTTCGGGGAGAACTGGTGTGGGTACGTGTGTGGTCATTGTATGTCTATCAACCACTGGAGCCTAGACAGGACAGACGGACTGAGTGTGGAGGTGTGAAGTGACTGGCACAATGAGGAGCCAGGCCAACGGAGAACAACAAGGTGGTACATCCGTCACCTGTACACCCCAGAGGGTTGGCAGCATCTCCCTCAAGTGTGTATGTGTGTGTGTCTTTGTGTGCATGCGAATGTCCTCTACCTGTTTTCCGTCTCTCCTTAGACTCCGAGCTAAAGGAGCTGCGGGGGGAGACGCTGGCACTCCTGATGGCCTCTGAGCTGGTGACCCCCGGAGGCCCCTCTGCTGTGTGTGGCCCCCCCGGCACCACCCAGTATCTCCTCAGCCTGGCACGCCTGGCACTCAGCGCCAGCGTGGAGAGCCCACTGCTGTGGGGCATGGGGGAGGATGGCACCACATCGCGAGGACCCCTGCTCCTGGGGTGTCTGCTGCAGTGCCCGCACTACGAAGTCCGTGAGCTGGCCCTGGGAGAGGTCCTGAGGAGGCTGGAGAGGGAGAGGGATGGAGAGGGGGAGAGAAGCTCTCACTGGCCCCAGGAAACCATCATCTCTCACCTCACTACCCTGGCCCTGCATGAGGCCCACCCTCAGTCTCTGGCCAAGGTAAGACACCATGCGGAGGGCCAGTAGGACCAGAGTTTTTCCCCTCTGGTCATGTTTTAAGCATAAACTCTCTTCAACATGTTGATATGGTTATTAGGTAGTTGGTCATTTAGCTGGTGTTTTATGAAGCCTATCGGGGGGGGGGTCAAACCTACAACTCCACACATCTCAATTGGGTTCAACCTCCCTCTCCCCAGTGACAAACTCAAGACAAATATAAGCAATTGATTACATGTACAAATCTGTTTTCCTTATTGTTGCGTGAGAGTCTTCTAGCGCCATATGGCTACGCCAAGAGAACCTCTCTCCCTCCCTCCCTCCCTCCCTCCCTCCCTCCCTCTCTCTCTCTCTACCTCTCTCTCCCTCCCTCCCTCCCTCCCCGGTCCCTCTGAGGTTTGGTAACTTTCCACTCCTCCACCAGGCAGCACCTCCT
Organism: Salmo trutta; assembly: GCF_901001165.1. Lineage (NCBI taxonomy): Eukaryota > Metazoa > Chordata > Actinopteri > Salmoniformes > Salmonidae > Salmo > Salmo trutta. Next base: position 24,594,620 of record NC_042961.1, on the reverse strand, counting down.
GCACACGGTGGAGGTTTAAGTGAAAAGGCAGCCTGTTTATCCCAGCTAGAATCATATTTCAATTCCTCATAAACACTGGACAGCCATCCATTACCCAAATCTTTGCCCTGCCGTTCTCACCATTAAGCTGTGTAAGAGTTGACGAGACTCGTCACTGCTGGGAATGGTGTGCATGCGTGCGTGCGGGCGCGCGTGTGTTTCATTGAAAGACGTTTTATTGCCCAGCCGTTAATGTTTAACCAGCCGGTCCGTTAAGCCGCATCTCCGCGCCAAGGACACCGTTTCCATGGCTAGCCCCTCTGCTCCAGTAAAGCATTCTGGAAGAAAACACTGCGCTTGGGCCCGACTTCCTCTGCGGGTTGGATCTGTTGGCCTTTAAAAGAGCAGGAGCAGGGCATTCAGCTTCCTGTGAGACTAACCTGCAATCCTCCTCAGCCCAGTCTCTCACTTTACAGCTTTAGAGTTGCTTTAAAAAGTCTCAGACGGGACTGCTATTTGCTGAGTAAGGTGTGGGGAGGGGGGGCGCATGGGGGGTTGAAATAATTCCACTATTCGAAAGAGTATCATGAATGTTTTTGTCAGATATCTGGCTCTTCAAAATACATGTTTAGTTACTTTTACTTACGGTTTTAACCTGAACACTGCTGCGCGAGGGGCGAGGCTGGCGTTCTATTGCTGCAGCTGTGGCGGTGAGATGGGAGCAAGCAGACAGGCAGGGAAGAGCAACGCTGCTCAGCCAAGACTAGCTAACTTTTGTAATGTTATTTATCATCCCGTGCAACAGTGCCCGTCTTGACTGGAGTAGCCTAGAGAAGCTAGCTAGGCTAATGAAGGCCACATGCTGTGCTTTCTCCCCAAGCCCGTTCAGATTAAACAGCCTTACCCGTTAGTTGCTCGTTGTAGCCTCCTGCTTCTCATTTCTGTAACCTTTTAATTCCGTAATGTTATTCCATCTTGCATTGCGTTAGTGAACTCTCTCTCCACTTGCGACCCGCTGAGCCTCTTTGCTACTTTTATTAGCCATGCTACACACGTCGGCTACCGGCCTTTTGTATGGGGCTCATGTCATAAAAACGATATTGAGAAGTTGACTTTATTAAATTAATCATTTGAAATGTCATGGTATATCCTTGTATGTGTCACATGGATATTTTAATTTAATTTAGATAAAGCCGTTTCTGTGTTAAAATAGACCTATAAAGGGCCTCCCGAGTGACACAGCGGTCTAAGGCACTGCATCGCAGCGCTTGAGGCGTCACTACAGACCCGGGTTAAATCCAAGGCTGTGTTGCATAGGGCGGCGCACAATTGACCCAGCGTCGTCCGGGTTAGGGTAGGGTTTGGCCGGTGGGCTTTACTTGGCTCATCACGCTCTAGCGACTCCTTGTGGCGGGCCGGGTGCCTGCAGGCTGACTTCAGTCGTCAGTTGAACGGTGTTTCCTCCGACACATTGGTGCAGCTGGCTTCCGGGTTAAGCGGGTGGATGTTAAGGAGCGCGGTTAGGCGGATCATGTTCCGGAGGACGCATGACTCGACCTTCACCTCTCCCGAGCCCGTTGGGGAGTTCCAGCGATGAGACGAGATCGGAACTGCATTTGGGAGAAAAAGGGGGTCGAAGTACTCACACTAACGTCTGTTCAGATATTCAAATAACCGTGCACATCCCGTGTGTGTGTGTGTCAGGGAGGTTGTGAGCGTGTCTGTTATGGCTATGTGTGTGTTTTAGGAGTGTGTGATTTCCGTGCATGGTGAGACAGGAGCCCATTAAAGGGGGTAGTAAAAATGAAGAGCCATGGAGCAGCAGAGAGACCGAGAGAGACCAGAGGCTAAAAACCGTACTACTTTAATATTTGTCTGAGACGGCAGCACTGTCTGTCACAAGCTGAGGGCCACAGAAGCCGTAGAACCTGCTCACGTCCCGTCCAGACTGACACCCGCTCACACTGCTATCCCTCTAACTCCATACGGGGATCATTTTAAAGCTTCAATAACAGCTCCATGCTTTAAAAATAAATGATCATCAATATGCAGAAGGAATGTCAACAGGTGTTGGGGTTTCTGAGGGAAAACAACTCCTTCCTCCCTCGACTCGCTCTGCTGATCCCTCGGTTGAGGTGGGACTGGAGGAAGGGAGACGTAGTCAAGTCCTGGGAAGTGGAAATGACAAATGGATAAAGGGAGAGGAGGACAGACGGGGGGGGGGGGCAGATCTAGCGATGAGGCAGAGAGCGAGCGAAAGGGATGAAAGGCAGAGAGACACACACAGAGGTACAGGATTTGTGTGTGTGTCAGCTGTGTGCCCGTGGTTTGGGTTAGCTGGGAGGATCTGAACGTCCAGAGGGGTAAAAATATCTCCAGGGCAGAGTGCCAACTCACACAGGACAGACACCAGAGCTGTGGGCCTGAAGCTAGGACCCAGTTGTTCACGTTGAACACTAGACATTAGTCAGGAAGAAATCCTGGTCTCACTTCACCTCTATGTATTTTATTTAACTAGGCAAGTCAGTTAAGAACAAATTCTTATTTACAATGACGGCCTAACCCGGCCAAACCTGGACGAGGCCAATTGTGCGTCGCTCTATGTGACTCCCGGTCCACGACACAGCCTGGGATTGAACCAGTCATTTTGATTACTTGTATTCAATTATAAATAATCGAATACAAACCTTGAATCGAGTATTTGAGTACTCAGATGTGGTGCTGCTCAGTCCTCTTACTCTATTTCTCTCCTTTTCTTCTCTTTCTTTCTCGCTCTCTCTCCCTCTCCATCCCTCTTTCCTCAGGTGCTGCAGGTGCTGTCCGTCCTCAGCGTGAACTCTGACCTGCTGTGGAGGGACGGTCTGCGGACTCTGACCCAGGCAGAGGTCCTGGAGCGGGTTCTCACTCTGGCTGAAGGCTTTGCCCACAGGTGAGCCCACCCACCGAGGCCCTGAAACATCAATACACTATTACCCTTTTCACACTACTGAGCTGAGTCAAGCCAATCAAGCCAAGGCTGGCCTGGTTGCCCATCCACCACCACAGTTGTTGGAACCATGCTTGAAAGGCAATGTGGAGAACCAACACAGTAATGGTTCAGGTCAGCAGACTCGGCGCGCTAGTGTGAACCAGGTCTACCTGCACAATCCTTCACAAAAGTCGAGTTTAGGATGGGTTAGGATCTCCGTCAGTAAGCCACAGCACGTCCACAACACTGACTCATTGAGTGCTTTCTCTTCTTATCCCATCAGCCTAAGATTCCAGTACTAAGATTCCATTCCTTTCAATATCAGGCGAAGTGCTCTTGAACGTCTCCCAGTCCAGCCTGTGAGACATTGTGACATAAGCAGGTCACAGATCTCTTCCAGCTGTGCAGTGCCTTGCAAAAGTATTCATGCCCCTTGGATTTCTTCACATTTTTTTGTTAGAAAGTGGGATTACAATGGATTTAATTGTATATTTTTGTCAACAATCTACACAACATACTCTGTCAAAGTGGAAGATTAGATTTTTGATAGAAATTTGTCATGGCATAAGTATTCAGCTTCCTGAGTCAATAGAAAAGAAAATACCTTAGAATGAAACACACACAGTTGCAGATGTAGTTACTGTGTATGGGGGGGGGGGGGGGGGCAGGTAGCTGACTAGTGGTGGCTGTTTGACAGCCGTCTGGTCTGGGGGTAGATGCTATTGGCCAGTCTGTTAGTTGTAGACATGATGCTCCTGTACTGCCCACGTCTGAGTGATGGAAGCAGGAAGAACAGGCGTGGCTCGGTTGGCTGAACTCCCTGACGATCTGCTTGGCCTTTCTGCGACACCTGGCGTTGTTGGTGCCCCGGAGGGTAGGCAGTGTTCGGATGAGCGTACGACGCTCTGTAGTGCCTTGCGGGGCGGTGGAGTCGCTGTCTCCTTTGGCAGCGATTACCGCTGTGAGTTTTCTTGGATAAGTCTCTAAGAGCTTTACATACCTGGATTGTGCAAAATTAGCCCGTTCTTTTCATAATTCTTCAAGCTCTATCAAGATGTTTGGGATCATGACTGGACAGCAATTTTCAAGTCTTGCCATAGATTTTCAAGCAGATTTAAGTCAAAACTGTAACTTGGCAACTCAGGAACATTCATTGTCTTCTTGGTAAGCAACAAGTGTAGATTTGGCCTTGTTGTAGGTTATTGTCCTGCTCAAAGGTGAATTTGTCTCCCAGTGTCTGGTATAAAGCAGACAGGGTTTCCTCTCAGATTTTGCATGTGCTTAGCGCCTTTCCATTTATTTTTATCCTGAAAAACCCACTATTTGCCAATGTCAAGCATACCCATACCATGATGCAGCCACCACAATGCTTAAGGAGGCAGTTACTCAGTGATGGGTTGTTGGATTTTCCCCAAGCATAAGGCTTTGCATTTAAGATAAAAATGGTATTCCTTTGCTGTGTTTTTTTTTTCAGTATTACTTTAGTGCCTTGTTGCGTACAAGATGCAAGTTTTTGTAATATTTGTATTCTGTATATTTGTATTCTTTTCACTCTTGTCATTTACGTCATTATTGTGGAGCCACTACAATGTTGTTCATCCAGCCTCCGTTTTCTCCTATCACAGCCGTTGAACACGGGAACTGTTTTAAAATCACCAATGGCCTCATGGTAACATCCTGAGCAGTTTCAATGCTGTCCTGTAGCTCTGTTCAGAATAAACACTATATTTGATGTGTCTGGGTGGTTTAATCCATAGCCTAATTAACTTGACCATGCTTAAAGATATACACCTGATGTACAAACATTAGGAATTCTTTCCATGACATAGACTGACCAGGTGACTCCAAGTGCAAGCTATTATCCCTTATTTGATGTCACTTGTTAAATCCACTTCAAATCAGAGTAGATGAAGGGGAGGAGACGGGTTAAAGAAGGATTTCTTAAGCATTGAAACAGTTGAGACATGGATTGTGTATGAGTGCCATTGAGGGTGAGTGGACTAGACAAAAGATTTATGCCTTTGAACGGGGTATGGTAGTAGCTGCCAGGTGCACCAGTTTGAGTGTGTCAAGGACTACAACGCTGCTGGGTTTTTCACGGTCAACTGTTCCCCGTGTGTATCAAGAGTGGTGCAAAACGCATCCAGACAACTTGACACAACTGTTGGAAGCATTGAAGTCAAAATGGACCATGGTCCCTGTAGAACGCTTTCGACAACCTTGTCGTCCATGCCCCGACGAATTGAGGCTGTTCTCAGGACAAAAAGGGTACAACTTAATATTAGGAAGGTGTTCCTAATGTTTTGTACACTCATTGTATTCCATGTCTGATTTGTTATTGTTAACCATCTACCAATCCCTGCCTTTCTTTATGAAGCTTTCGAAAAGCTCCCTGGTGTTTGTAGTTGAGTCTGTTTTTCAAATAAATACTTGACTAAGGGACCTTACAGATGAATGTATGAAGGACAGAGGAAGGGTTAGTCATTGAAAAATCATGTCAACCCCTATTACTTCACACAGTGAGTCAATATAACTTATGTGATTTCCTAAGCCAAATTTTACTCCTGAACTAATTTAGGCTTTCCTGAAATAAAAGGGTTGACTATTTTAGTTATCAAATTTGTATTCATCTTTTTAAAAATATATATTATTTTAGTAGATTGTTGACACAATGACAAATCAATTTTAATCCCACTTTGTAACACTAACATTTGAAGAAATCCAAGGGGTCTGAATACTTTTGTAAGGTACTGTATGTTATGAGGATGTTGGGAAATAGGGGGGAGGTAACTTTAGGGATGACCTCAAAATGGCCGCTGGTAATGGTGCCCTGTCCTCAAATCGAATGTTATTTGTCACCATGCTTTGTAAACAACAGATGTGGACTAGCAGTGAAAGCCGGCTGCCAAAACAGCCCTAAGCCATCCATGATTGATGTACAGGCTTGAATGGAGAGGTGGGAGCGCAGTAGGTGAGGTGCAGCCTCCCTCTTTCCCTCTTCTCTCTCTCTGTCCGTCTATGAAAGGACCCACATACCTGTGGTTGTGAGGATGCCACTCCTGTATTCAGAGCCAAAGCCGTGGATTAAGGAGATAGACTTACCCAGCACTCCCTTCACTCCGGGTCTTATGTTAGCTGCCCAACTGGCCCGTGCGCTTGGCGACAGGTGTGGAGATCTGGCCGACTGTGTGTGTTCATCCGTGTGTGTGTGTGCGCGTTGGCGTGTTTAACTATACTTGTGGGGGACCAGAAGTCCCCACAAGAATAGTAAATTAACAACATTTTTACCAACTGACAACATTTTGTTAGTCCCCACAAGGTCAAATGCTATTTCTAGGGGGTTTAGGGTTAAGGTTAGGGTTAGAATTAGGGTTAGTTTTAAGGTTTGGTTTTGTGGTTAGTGGTTAGGGAAAATAGGTTTTTGAATGGGACTGAATTGTGTCCCCCCCAATACCTGAGGGACACCCCACACCTCTGTATACGCACACACACACCACTGTTTTAACAGTGAGAGAATGAGAGTGGAGGATAAGGATTGGATTACAAAGACTTGCCTCTCTGTAAAAATAAAAATATATATATTATAAAATTGCCAGGCCACAATCTGTACGAAGCATGTTGTGGCTGATGGACAGCGACTGTTGTGGATTGGGTCAAGAGCTTCAAGTTCCCTGGCGTCCACATCACTAAGGACTTAACATTGTCCACACACCCACACAGTCATGAAGAGGGCACGCCAGCACCACTTTCCCCTCAGGAGTCTGAAAAGATTTGGCACGGGCCCTTGGATCCTCAAAAAGTTTTATACAGCTGCACGAACAAGAGCATCTTGACTGGCTGCAAAACCCCTTGGTGTGGCTAATGCACCGCCTTTGACTGCAAAGCACTACAGAGGGTGGTGTTGACTACCCAGTACATCACTGGAGCCGAGCTCCCTGCCATCCAGGACCTCTATATCATGTGGTGTTAGAGGAAGGCCAGAAAAACTGCCGAAGACGCCAGCCACCCAAGCCATAGCCTTTTCACTCTGCTACCATCTGGCAAATGGTACCCGAGCATCGGCTCTCGGACCAACCGGCTCCGAGACAGCTTCTACCCCCAGAGCCATACTTCTGCTAAATAGCCAGATTGCTAAATAGTCAATTAATGATACCCAAACTATCTTGCAGTGACCCGACGCACACTCAATAAACTATACAGTGCATTCTGAAAGTATGCAGACCCCTTTTTCCACATTTTGTTACGTTACAGCCTTATTCTAAAATTTATTAAATCATTTTTTTTCTCATCAATCTACACACTACCCCATAATGACAAAGAACAAAAACTTTTTTTAGAAATTTGACAAATGTATAAAAAAATAACATTCCTTATTTACATAAGTATTCAGACACTTTGCTATGAGACTTGAAATTCAGCTCGGGTCCATCCTGTTTCCATTGATCATCCTCGCTGTTTCTATAACTTGACTGGAGTCCAACTGTGGTAAATTCAATTTATGGGACATGATTTAGAAAGGCACACCACCTGTCTATATAAGGTCCCACAGTTGACAGTCCATGTCGGAGCAAAAACCAAGCCATGAGGTCGAAGGAATTGCCTGTAGAGCTCCGAGACAGGATTGTGTCGAGACACAGATCTGGGGAAGGGTACCAAAAAATGACTGCAGCATTAAAGGTCCCCAAGAACACAATGACCTTCATCATTCTTAAATGGAAGAAGTTTGGAACCACTAAGACTCTTCCAAGAGCTGGCCCACTGGCCAAATTGAGCAATCGGGGGAGAAAGGCCTTGGTCAGGGAGGTGACCAATCAATCAAATGTATTTATAAAGCCCTTTTTACATCAGCCGATGTCACAAAGTGCTGTACAGAAACCCAACCTAAAACCTCAAACAGCAAGCAATGCATATGTAGAACCAAGAACCCGATGGTCACTCTGACAGAGCTCCAGAGTTCCTCTGTGGAGATGGTTGTCCTTCTGGAAGGTTCTCTCATCTCTGCAGTACTCCACCAATCAGGCATTTACAGTACACATAACATACACATAACATAATGCAACCTCCACTATGTTTGAAAATATGGAGATTGGTAGTGAACTGTAATGGATTTGCCCTCAAACATAACTTTTTGTCCTGAAAACAAACATTTAATTGCTTTGCCACATTTTTTTTGTAGTATTACTTTAGTGCTTTGTTGCAAACAGAATGCATGTTTTGGAATATTTTTATTCTGTACAGGCTTCCTTTTCAACCTGTCATTTGGGTTAGTATTGTCGAGTAACATTATAATATTGTTGATTCATCCGCAGTTTTCTCATATCACACCCATTCAACTCTGTTTTAAAGTCACCATGGTGAAATCCCTTGTTTCCTTCCTCTCTGGCAACTGAGTTAGAAAGGACACCTGTATCTTTTAGTGACTGGGTGTATTGATACACCATCCAAAGTGTAATAAATAACTTCACCATGCTGAAAGGGATATTCAATGTCTGCTTGTTTTTTTTTACCAATAGGTGTCCTTCTTTGCGAGGCATTGGAAAACAACCCTGGTATTTGTGGTTGAATCTGTTTGAAATTCACTGCTCGACTGAGGGACCTTAAAGATAATTGTGTGGGGGGGGTACAGAGATGAGGTAGTCATTCAAAAGTAATGTTAAATACTATTATTGCTCACACTGTGTCCATGCATCTTATTATGTGACTTAAGCTCATTTTTACTCCTGAACTTATTTAGGCTTGCCATAACAAAGGGGCATAGTAGGAATACTTGACTCAAGACATTACAGCTTTTCATTATTTATTAATTTGTTAAAAAAAATAAATAATAATATTCCACTTTGACATTATGGGGTATTGTGTGTAGGCCATTTTAAATTCAGGCTGTAACACAAAAAAGGTGGCAAGTCAAGGGGGTGTGAATACTTTTTGAAGGCACTGCATCTAACTCAAATACTTCATACCTCTGCACATTGATTGGTAATGCAACATGCAACAATTCCACATTTTTTACTGTTACAGTTCATATAAGGAAATCAGTCAATTTAAATAAATGTATCCGGCCCCTGTCTATGGCGTTCACATGACTGGGAATACAGATATGCATCTGTTGGTCACAGATAACTTTTCACAGTATCTGGTGTGACCACCATTTGCCTCATCCAGCGTGACACATCTCCTTAGCATACAGTTGATCAGGCTGTTGATTGTGGGATGTTGTCCAACTCCTCTTCAGTGGCTGTGTGAATTTGCTGCATATTGGCGGGAGTATGCTGGCCATGGAAGAACTGGGACATTTTTTAGCCTCCAGGAATTGTGTACAGATCCTTGTGACATGGGGCTGTGCATTATCATGCTGAAACATGAGGATCTCGTCACGGCATCTCGGTGCATTCAAATTGCTGTAGATAAAATGCAATTGTGTTCGTTGTCCGTAGCTTATGCCTGCCCATATCATAACCCCACCACCACCACGGGGCACTCTGTTCCCAACATTAACATCCGCAAACAGCTCACCCACACAACGCCATACACGTGGTCAGCGGTTGTGAGGCTAGTTGGACTTACTGCCAAATTCTATAAAACGACATTGGAGGTGGCTTATCATAGAGAAATTAACATTCAATTCTCAGGCAACAGCTCTGGTGGACATTCCTGTAGTCAGCATGTCAATTGCCCGCTCCCTCAAAACTTGAGACATCTGTGGCATTGTGTTGTGTGATAAAACTGCACATTTTTAAAGTGGCCTTTTATTGTCCCCAGCACAGGGTGCACCTGTGTAATGATCATGCTGTTTAATAAGCTTCTTGATATGCCACACCTGAGAGAAGTAAGCTTTTTGTGCATATTAAATATTTCTCTGCTGTTTATATTTTTGTTCAGTGTCTTATTTTATTCCTCTTGTGTTGCTATTTTATAATTTATTTTTAAACTGTGTCGTTGGGAAGGGCTCTTAAGCAACCATTTCCCGGTGAAGTCTGCATCAGTTATATTCGGCGCATGTGACAAATATTTGATATGTAGCTCTGTGTGAGTGTTTTTACACACCGCTTTATTGAATGGTGTTGTGTAGGGGCTCAATTTCTTTGTGCAGTGTTGAGTTGATAAAGATCTCAAACTGTCCTTGTGTTTTACTGTTGTTTGTGTGTGTGTTGTATTCCAGTGTGGAGTTGCACTGTGCTTCCCTGACCCTGGCCTCTAGATTGGTGGTGCACCTAGTACACGGTGACCCTCAGGTAAGAACCACCAATGATCCAGCTGGGAAATTGTGTGCGTCTACCATGCCCTGCAGCGACATAAGTTTCTGTGTTTCTGTCCTCCTCCGATCAGGGTGTGGCTGCAGTAGCGTGTCTGGGGCGCTGGGGGGCGCTGGTGTCTCAGTCCTGCGGTGTGGAGCAAAATGCTGAGGTCAAGATGATGGCTGCAGAGGTACTGGTCAACGCCACACCCACCCTGTTGACCAGCCCCAACCTACCATTGGGTGAGTAGGCCCATATGGAAGTTGAATGTATTTGTGGGAGCTACAGTTGTTTGTTTTTGGTTTGTGTTGGTATTTGGTGGTTGTGTTTTTAAGGAGACAGCCATACAGATTGTGTGTATGAAAATGACAGGTAGACAATGCTTTTTTTAAAATTGGAGTCATCCGCGGAAGGATGCTGGACAACGGTGATTATTGTCCGCCAAGAAGCCTTTGTGCATATGCGACCCGTCCGACAAAGAGAAATAGATGAGTTGAACTTTAAACAGGCTAAAACGGACTGTGACGAATGCGAATGCAGTTTAATACGTTTTCATACATCTGTCTGTGTCCTAATGAAGTTTTTTTTTATTGTGCCAGGTGTGTCCCACACAGTGTCTCTGTGGAGAGGTCTGTTCACTCTACTGCAGGACGAGGACCAGGATGTCAGAGACAGAGCTGCTGACTTCATCTCCAACCTCCCTACACACCTACTGAACCCAGGTACGCACACCACCTCAGCACAGACACGCACACACTGAAACGCACACAACGGCTGCTTAACCAAAATCCATCTGGTTCGAAATCGACATTTTCAAAGAAATTTGCTTTAGTAGCACTACATGCAGCTGTTACATGTTTAGTTAGCGCTTGTGGATGTGTTGTAAATACTTTAGATGTAGAGGTCATATACAGTTACCCCATAATCTTTCTATTACCGTCTCTGTCACAGTGTCAAACACACACACACATGTGTCGGGAAGGGGCACTGACGCTGTTTCTCGCTAAGATTGGGGAGGGTTCCCGGAATGAGGGGTGCTAAATCTAGTTTGGCAGGCGGGGGTACACCGTTGCTGGATATCATTTGTGTGTGTGGTGATTCGTCATAGCTCTGAAGCGTTTGTTCTTTGTTTTTCCAAAGTATTTTGTGACTCCAGCTCTTGGGACATGGATGCGCTCTCAAACTTGAAAAGGAGAGCGGCACGCGCACACTTGGAGCTCAGATGCAGTAATTTAATAACCTAATATCCAACGTTTCGACAGACAAGCTGTCTTTATCAGGTGAAATGTTGGATATTAGGTTATTCAGTTATTGCATCTCAGCTCCTAGAGTGTGTCTCTCCTTTTCTTTTTCAAGTGTTTTACTCCACTACCCAGCACCTCGCCTAAACAGGTGTGCGTTTCTTTCGCCTCCAGATTGCGTTCTCAAACTAATATGCGCGCTGCCCCACTCACGGAAATATGAGACCACTCAAAAACACCCCTTTTGTAGGGCAGGCAGGCACTCACAGCACCGGAGTTTTGACAGGGGTTTGGAACTGAACTTATTTTCCAATTGGTTCGTTGTGAACGGAACCACTTTTTATTTTTTGTTCAGTTCCACTGTTCCGTCCAGCAGAATAAAGTTCTGATCCGGTTCAAAACAAAAAACTAGCAGTTTATATCGTTCCTTTCTGTTATTTTTTTTTTTTAACGTCTGAATGTTTTATTTTATTCCACATTTATCTCAACATTAAATTACTTCACCAGTCGATAGAGCAGCTTTATGGAACAGGCAAGCTATGTACATGCATTGGAGAGACAAGTGTAGTGTAGGGTGCGACATGCTGCTGAAATTTTTGCGGGTGAGGAGAGCGCTGGCATCTTGTTGTTATGACATGCATTATCTGAATTAGGCCTACGGAGGAGCGGCTTCTATGAAAAAACTTGGAATGCCTTTTAATTTCAGAGAGTTGTCTTAACATTGGACCAGAGCTAACCCTTGATCATGACTCTCAGTTCCATTACATTACACACAATGCCGCCCAGAGTTTGAGAACTAGACCAGAGCTAGCTAACAAGCTTAGCTAGCTAACAAGCTTGTGTGTACAGAGTGCCACCACAATTAAAATAAAAACACATTTTACCATTTTGTAGTTAATAAATCCAATGTGAAACGTGATAACTATTTAAGTGATAATGCAAGAGAAGCCGGTGTTTGGAGAATATAATTGGCACGGGTGTTAGGCACAATATATCCACCCAACACCGTCTTCGAGGGTATTATCAATTTTACACAACGGGTTACCAACCTATTCAAATAATGATTGACATTTTTCATTAATATTATTTTGGTGAATTTATTCATACTATTTCATCCTTCCGTAAGACAGCTGGTCGTTCGTTCAATCGGTTCAATTGTCAGAGACACGACCCAGTCGTTTTGTCTTTTTGTTCTGTATCTATGGACGCGACCCAGTCGTTTGTTCTAAATGTTCCATTGCCATACTGGCTGGCAACGTTCTTATCAGTTGCTTGCTAGCCAGCCAACTACGGCTAACTTAGTCACGTCAAACAGTGGAGCCAGAATAACAGCAAAGTAGCTGCATTAGTTTAAGCTGTTTTCTAGTGACATTTATTTGGATACATCCATAACAATGATCTAATGAGGTGTGATTTCGCCTGGCAAATAAAATGCGCTCTCTCATCAGGACACTGTTGTTCAGAGGAGCTAGCCAACAACACAGCTAACACATTCACTTCAAACTGAAGCTGGAAAGACTCCAAACTAGCTGCATTTCATTGTACCTGTTTTCTATTGACGTTTCATTGTTTATATCCATAAGAATTATCCCAGCTGATTCATGACTTCGACTGGCTGAAAAAAGCTGCCTGTCTGTCTCGTCCCGTCTCCCGACGCGTTCATTACTATGGACCAGCTGGGGATCGAATTTCAATATTGAAACAATGTTGCAAATGTTGGACAGACTGCAAGGTTTATACAAATCTCCACTGTTGAAAATCAAATACTAGTCTAAAAGAAATGGGAGATAATGTCTAGATGCTTTTTATAGTGGAGATCAAGTTTATAAATTGCCTGGCTGGGCAGTGAGATGGAACAGAGTAAATAGGCCTTTCAACGTCATAGCTTTAGCCGGTGTTAACCTGTGGAATAGACACCGGCTGGAATGCGATTTTAACCAATCAGCATCCAGCATTAGACCCACCCGTTGTATTAAGTATCCTTAACCCTTTAGACCCCAATAGAATTCTAGAATGCTGCTGTAGATTGAGAATTTAAAAGCTAATTTTCTCACACATTTCAAACAAACAGACATATCTCAAAAACAAAGAACAAGTTAACTTAGTTTAAGAGCACAGCCTCTTTAATATGACACCACATTCTTATCAATAGGAATAACACTTGTTTTGTCTTCCATTGTGTAAAGACACTCACTATCAACGAACAATTAACACTCAACACAAAACACCCTAGAGTATTTCAATTGTAGTACATTTGACTAAATTACTCATTCAAAATGTACCAAGTATAATATATTACACTTAAATATTATTTACATGTAAATCCAATTATCCAAAATTTGATGAGGACAATATTCAGAAAGTATTTCAAAACCCTCACAAAGTAGGCTGTTGGATTGACAATGATTCTTACTTCTGTAACAATGTAAAAAGTCTCTGAACAGTTGTTTGAATATTTCAGAACCACTCATTTAAGATTTAGTACAGACCAGGCCTGAAACAAAATGTGGAAATAGCAGCCTACAATTCAGTGAATGCAACAAGTATTAGATAGACAGATAAAGAGAGAACAAACAAAACAACAACTGTTCAGAGACAAAAGATTTATGGGACAAATTCATGCTGTATTTCACACTGTCACTTTAGTGTTAGCATTAAATCAAAATCAAATCTAATTTTATTGGTCACATACTCGTATTTAACAGATGTTATTGCGGGTGTAGCGAAATGCTTGTTCCTAGCTCCAACAGTGCAGTAGTATCTAACAATTCACAGCAATACACAAATCTACAAGTAAAAGAATGGAAGTAAGAAATATATAAATATTAGGACGAGCAATGTCGTAGTGGTATTGATGAAAATACAGTAGAATAGAATACAGTATATAGATATGAGATGAGTGTATGTAAACATGATTAAAGTGACTAGTGTTCCATTATTAAAGTGGCAAATGATTCCATGTCTATTTATATAGGGCAGCAGCCTCTATGGGGCAGGGTTGAGTAACCGGGGGATAGCCCGGCTATTTAACAGTCTGATGGCCTTGAGATAGAAGCTGTTTTTCAGTCTCTTGGTCCCAGCTTTGATGCATCTGTACTGACCTCGCCTTCTGGATGATAGTGGGGTGAACAGGCCGTGCTTAATGTCCTTGATGATCTTTTTGGCCTTCCTGTGACATTGGGTGCTGTAGTTGTCCTGGAGGTTGGGCAGTGTGCCCCTGGTGATGCATTGGGCAGACCGCACCACCCTCTGGAGAGCCCTGCGGTTGCGGGCAGTGCAGTTGCCGTACCAGGCAGTGATACTTTAAATTGTGCGTTTGTGAGGGTCTTAGGGGCCAAGCCAAACAAGAGTCCACTGTCCTAGGGAGCGGGCCGCATCGGTGGCGCTGTGTTATCCTTAAAGTGGGCGACGGTGTTTAGCTTGTCCGGGAGCAAGATGCCGGTGTCCACGACGTGGCTGGTTTTCCCTTTGTAATCCGTGATTGTCTGTAGAACCTGTCACATACGTCTCGTGTCTGAGCCGTTGAGTTGCGACTCCACTTCGTCTCTGTACTGACATTTTGCCTGTTTGATTGCCGTACGAAGGGAATAACTACACTGTTTTTATTCAACCATGTTCCCAGTCACCTTGCCGTGGTTAAATGCGGTGGTTCGCGCTTTCAGTTTTGCACAAATGCTGCCATTTGTCCACGGTTTCTGGTTTGGGTAGGTTTTAATAGTCCACGTGGGAACAACATCCCCTATACACTTTCTGATGATCTCAGTCACCGTGTCCGTGTATACATCAATGTTATTCTCAGAGGCTACCCGGAACCTATCCCAGTCCGCGTGATCAAAACAATCTTGAAGAATGGATTCCGATTGGTCAAACCAGCGCTGAATAAACCTTAGCACGGGTACTTCCTGTCTGAGTTTTTGCCTAATAGGAAGGGAGGAGCAAAATGGAGTCTTGATCTGATTTGCCGAAGTGAGGGCGGGGGAAGGCCTTCTAGGCATCTTGAAAGGGTGATTAGCAGTAGGGGGATTTTCTAGTGTTTTTCCAGAGTGAGTACTACAGTCAATGTGTTGATAGAACTTCAGTAGCGTTTTCCTCAAATATGCTTTGTTAAAATCCCCAGCTACAATAAATGCGGCCTCACGATATGTGATTTCCAGTTTGCATAAAGTCTCGTGTAGATTCCTTGAGGGCCGTTGTGGTATCGGCTTGAGTGGGAATATACACGGCTGTGACTATAACAGAAGAGAATTCTCTTGGGTGGTAATACATTTGATTGTGAGGTATTCTATGTCGGGTGAACAAAAGGACATGAGTTTCTGTATGTTATCACACCACGAGTAGTTAATCATGAAACATACACTACCGCCATTCTTCTTCCCGGAGAGTTCGTTATTCCTGTCTGCGCGATGAACTGAGAACCCAGCTGGCTGTATAGACGGGGATAGTATATTCCGGGAGAGCCATGATTCTGTGAAACCGAGCATGTTCCAGTCCCTGATGTCTCTCTGGAAGGAGATCCTCGCCCTGAGCTCATCTACTTTGTCCAGAGACTGAACATTAGCGAGTAATATACTCGGAAGCGGTGGATGGTGTGCACGCCTACTGAGTCGGACTAGAAGTCCACTCCATATTCCTCTTCTCCGACGGTGGCATCTTGGAGCAGCCTCTAGGATAAGTTAAATTACCCTGGAGGGTACGAACTAAGGATGCAATTCGGAAAAGTCGTATTCCTGGTCGTAATGCTGTTGAGTTACAGCTGCTCTGATATCCAAAAGTTATTTCCGGCTCTATGTAATAACACACAAAAAAAAAACGTTCTGGGCTAATAATGTAAGAATTAACTCACACAAAAACAAATTTGCTTAGGAGCTAGAAGCAGAGCTGCCATGGCTGTTGGTGCCATCTTACATTTTTTCCTACAATGTAAGATGGCTTACATTTAGCTTACAAATGTCATGGAACATCTGGAAGAACAGCCCCCTCCTGCAAAGTGGCACAGAACACACAGAGCACCAGAAGGAGGTTTCTTAAACATCTCCCACTCTTTGACCTGCATTCACTCTGGATGCACACTACACAGCCTCTCTTGCGCCCTTCAAACTTCACCTGCTTTCCAATTAGTTACATCCCGGTCCACACGCCCTGGTGCCACAGTCTTGACTCCCCTCTTCCTGCCACTGTAGCATTATCACAAAGTGAATGCTCAAGCTGCATTTTGAATGCCTTTGGGGACCAGTGCCTGTGGTTTCTGGAAGAAGCCTTTGCAGGGTCCCCCACACAATGAACACATTTATAATGGAAATGTTGAGCATCCCCCAAAACACTTGCTTCCACCATTTTCTGCCTGTGTGTCCAACATTGTAATAGTTCCTCAGTTGGTCAAGATGGTCAACCCCGCCCATTTTGTTGTTGTTATCCGTTGCAAGCTCTGGAACAGAAATAAGTTCCTACCACTTTTAAAAACAACTCCAAAACCACTGTCACTTTAGGCCCAGGCTGTCTGGTACAAGGGTGAATGGTGGGACTTGGGGCACACTCTGGTGTGCTCTTCCTCCTCCTCCTGCTTCATCCTCTATCACCACCTCTTCCTTAATCTCCCTCCTCCTCCCTTTTCCTCCTCTCCATGTTCCTCCCTCTTCACTCTCCTCTTCCTCTCTCCCGCCACTCTCGCTCCACCTCTCCCTCCTTGCTCCACATGTCTATCCCTCCAATCATCTCTAACTCCTCTTCCTCCCTGCCTTTTGCTGCTGAGCCCTGACTCTCCACATCACTTCCCTCACTTTCACTGACCCAAAGGAACTGAGTAACAGAGGGAGAGGAGCAACAAATAGGATACAATTGTAGGTGGAACATGACCTCTGTCTCCCTCTCACACTGTCTTTTTCTCAACCATACACATACTCTCTTCCTAATAAGGGGTTTCCATAATAAATGTTACACGCTTCCCATTCGTCTCTCTCTCTCTCCCCTTAAATCAACTATTGCTTTCTCGCCTGACAGACTAACTATAGAGTTTGCCAATGTTAGCTGATTATTTACGACAGTTTCCAAATGAATTGCGTCGGTAGAAACAGGACAAAACAATCATCTTGTTAGCTGACTATGTAAACAAATATCCAACTCATCATATGAGCTCCATTGTGCGGGCATCTACCCTAACAGGACAGCTACATGACAGCTGTTCCCCAAGTTTCACAGCATCAAACATATATCTGCTGTTTACATTTACATTTTTTTCATTTTAGTCATTTAGCAGACGCTCTTATCCAGAGCGACTTACAGTAGTGAATGCATACATTTCAATAAATGTTTTTATTTTTTTTGTACTGGCCCCCTGTGGGAACTTACTTATTTCACTCACCTCGACATCATCGCTTTTCAAAGTGCAAGGACGGGTCCGAATCCGTATCATCAACCAACATGGATACAGTCGCTTTCACAGTGAAAAGTCGTGTCTGCTTTGGCGCTGTCATTTTGAGTAATGAAGTAAAAAATAAAAATTTGAAAAGTGAAATGACAGAATACCCTGTTTCTGGTTGATGACAACAGCCACGCAAATACCACAACAGATTGTTAGCAAGTACGTTTTGCGATATTGACACAGATATTATTGTTAGAAAAACAAGGCCTTTCGAAGCCGCTATAGTAATTTAAAGAAAGGCCGTCGACGGCCGCAATGGGTTCTAAAGGATTATTAACTAGCATTGAAAAAGTGTATCCGTTGTTCTCTTATAAAAAAAATTATTTCACTAATTTCTGAATCATGCCTGTAACGTCAGTAGCTACAGTAGACCATTCATTTCTCGGAGGGAGGGGAGGAACAGGTAGCCTACACACACACTGGTAAAGATTTTCAGCAGGCAGGCAGACAATGGAATATGTTTCTGAGTGACAGTGAGGGTTTACATATGCGCTTTGTTTTTTGTTTTTTTGTGGGACTGGGTAAAAAAAACATAACCGGAACGTAATATAACGTTATTAACCGGGGTTCCCAAGTGGCACAACGGTCTAAGGCACTGCATCTCAGTGCAAGAGGCATCACTGTAGTCCCTGGTTTGAATCCAGGCTGCATTACATCCGGCCGTGATTAGGAGTCCCATAGGGCGGCACACAATTGGCCCAGCGTCTTCCAGGTTTGGCCGGGTTGGGCCGTCATTGTAAATAAGAATTTGTTCTTAACTGACTTGCCTAGTTAAATAAAGGTTCAATAAAGGTTCAATAAAAAAAATGAAACCGGTTCCCACGCTTTTTAAATAACTGTTCTGTTCCGGAACAGTATAGATCACTTTCGTTGTCAGTTCTGATTCTGTTCCATGTTTTTATAACATGTTTTTGTTCTGTTCCCTGAACCGGCTCCAACCTCTGGTACTTTCTCTCCTCAAGACACACACTTCCTCTATTTTCCCAGCTTCTTCTCCTGGTGAAAACACAGGAGCCACCCTTATTGTCCCTGCATCTGCCTCCACTGATAACATCACCTCATTGCTCTCTAATAAAAAGAACATCCATGTCTATACATCAATGTGTACGTTGGGGCCGAGCAGGGTCAGATACGAACCAGATGACTAAGACTGATATGCTTTTTCTACAACAGGATGGGAATAAAATGAACATAATTGCTGTGTGTGTGTGTCCTGGGGATCCCCTGTCATTTCTCCCTCCTCACCACACTAGTCATTTCCTGAGAGTTCAACCCTGATGTGTGGGCGTCAGAATTCTTCATAGACTCTACAGAGCGTACATTCTGCTGTCCAAAGGGACACGGTGTGCTGATGTCTACATTCAGGCCAGCCACCGTGTCTGCCTACAGAGTACTGTAATGGGGATGGGGGCATGTTTACGACCTAACGTGGCAGGGTAAAGTAGTGGTGGTGTCAAACCAAGGCCATGTAATGACCAGCTCTCTGCCTTTTGATATGGAAGTGACTCAGACTCCATCCTTTCACCCCAGTAGACCCAAGCAGGTATTCTACCTCTACTTCATATCCACAGACTATTTCAACGTAGGGATGGTATATAAAGGGTACTTGAGTTAGTACCCAAAAAACATAGGGTGTACTTACAATGTAGTACAATAGATGGTATGGTAGATTGTCAACACCAGCACAGTAGGTGGTCAATTGACTTGGAAAGTTGGTCATGTCCTCGTTTTTTTATTTTTTATGATCAATTAACCCCTTTACCGAAGAGCACGTTCTGTCTACGAAGATGTACTATTTTGTATCCTAGCAGCACTTCCCTCCTTTTTTTCTACAAGTTAGTTATGCATTTAGAAGTATGAGAGAGAGAACAAAACTGATAGAACTAGGCACAAGCCAATGGCAAAATGTGTATAATTGCATGAAAATAGCTTTGAAACTAGAATGTTTCTCTCTGCCCAATAGTAAAATGTGTAGAATAGCAGGAAACGAACTTTAAAACAGTAAAATGCTGTCACTGCGGCCAAGAGGAGGGCATCTAAAACCATGCCATAGGATTTCTATTAGATTATGATTCAAAAGTCCCAATGCAAAGTTACACCTTACTTTTTCTATTTTTGGAGTTATTACATAAAACTGATCAGAATTCCAAAGAATGCTGACGTCATGCCGGAACATTTAGGGGATGTGACGTAAAATGGATGACCTGGCTATCCAGCCTATTCCCTATAATGTAAAATTTAAAATGTGTAACTTCAAATTAAACCAAATAATTTGTACTCGTGACTACTGGTTTCAGTTACATTTTCAGACAACTTACAAGCAAATACTTTATGAATTTATGAAATCAGCTTGCAAGGTTAGTAGCCAAGTAGCCTGCTAATGTTAGTAGCCAAGTAGCCTGCTAATGTTAGTAGCCAAGTAGCCTGCTAATGTTAGTAGCCAAGTAGCCTGCTAATGTTAGTAGCCAAGTAGCCTGCTAATGTTAGTAGCCAACTAGCCTGCTAATGTTAGTAGCCAACTAGCCTGCTAATGTTAGTAGCCAACTAGCCTGCTAATGTTAGTAGCCCTACTAGCCTGCATAACGTTTGCCCTACTATCCTGCTAATGTTACGTTAGCACTGTATGAGTCAGTTAGTTGCTATTAATTCCTTACATTAAAGTAAACCAAAGTTTTGGAAATACTTAACACCATCTAACCAGTTATCAAATAATGTTACCGGTATATGCAGTTACACTAAGTGACCAAAAGTATGTGAACACCTGTTCGTCGAATATCTCATTCTGAAATCATGGGCATTAATATGGAGTTTGTACCCCCTTTGCTGCTATAACAGACCACTCTTCTGGGAAGGCTTTCCACTAGATGTTGGAACATTGTTGGGGGACTTGCTTCCATTCAGCCACAAGAGCATTAGTGAAGTCAGGCACAGATGTTGGGCGATTAGACCTGGCTCGCAGTCACCGTTCCAATTCATCCCAAAGGTGATCGATGGGGTTGAGGTCAGGGCTCTGTGCAGGCCAGTCAAGTTCTTCCACACCTGTCTCGACAAACCATTTCTGTATGGACCTTGCGTTGTGCACGGGGTCAGTGCCGTAGCTTCAGCCGGTGGGCCCGGCTCTGTGGAGCCGCGGGCCCCCTATGTAATTTGAATACCACCCCACCATGCCCAAGTATTAATTGTTGACGTGGGTCCATCACCTTTAAGATATGTTGAGAAGATCTTTCTTTAACATAGGCTATATGATAAATGATCCCACAGATGGTTTCACCAACAAAAAGTCAGCATGATATTTTAGTGTATAGTTGACAAATTAATTTGCTAAATAAATCATATTATTCAATAGTTTCAATACCATGTTAAGATAATGAAATGCATTCTGGGATTCATTGTGCAAATACTCTCCAAAGCATTGTTGTTTCTGTCATTGTTTTAAGCAACAGTTGAGCTAGCTATCGAGACAACGTCCAGAAAAAAATTAATAAAGTCGAGAATAGAAAATTAAGAATTTAAAAATCAGCTGTGTATCAACACAAAAGTGGAGCCAAAAATGAGAGGGCGAAGGAGGTATCAAAATTAGTTAAATTAGATTCCTTTTTCAAATGCAGCCGTTGCTAGCACAAGCAATGTAGCGGGACCAGAAGAGGATGTAGGTTTATCATCGCCAGCAGCAGCTTTTAGCGGGTCAAGTGAGCCAAGGCCGAGCTGTTCCATCGTGCCAGAAGAAGCAACTTTGACAGAGGAGGATACAGGTTGTCGGGTATCGGCGGATACGACCCTGAGCACAAGCCGGACAAACTATCCCTGAGCCGGGCGGGGAGGAAGAGGAGCAGGGCAAGGCTAGAATCGTGGCGGCTGAGGAAACAGGTGGAAGTGGGATTGACGGCCTTTTAACCTATCCAACTGACAGGGGGCATTTTGCAACAAATATGGATGCAAAGGTTAAATGGCATGTTATTGCATTAGGCTCGTGTAAGCCTACTAGCCCAATCCCAAGAGATGACGAAAGCCTGTGTTTTTCTGAGTCGTATTACACCACTACAACCAAGGCTGGAATCAAATTACCACGTACATGGCTATGTTATTCAACCAAGCTAGATTGAGCGTATTGTGAGCCTTGCTGGCTGTTCGGAGATCGGAGTGCCCCTTTCTTCTCTGATGCGTGGGTGAATGGGGTGAGAGATTGGCGCCATCTAACATACAAAATAGCATGTCATGAGACATCCCAGATTCACATGGGTGCCTGTTTTGCATATGAGCAATGGAAGCTCAATGGCGCTATTGACGCAGAAATGCAGCAAATTTCTGGCGACAGGTGTTGGAGCGCATAGTTAGGGGGCAATGTGAAAAGTTGGGGAAGGCCAACAGTGGGAATCGTCTCAGTATAATTGAACTGTCATTTTACGACCCAGTTCTGAAAGAACTTTTAGAACGCCCCGCAGGATCTGTTAATTAACTATCTCAGTCCTCAAATCCAAAATGAGCTGATTTATATCTTAACCGAGCGAATGAAGTGTGACATTCAGGGAGAGATGCAGGAAGCCCCATTTTATGTTATTTTTTCTATTATTATGGACGCCACACCGGATGTATTCGAAGTAGACCAGTTAAACCAAGTTAATCGCTTTGTGAGAGTGATAAGGGATGCATATAATGTCGCCACGGATCTGACCATCAGATTAATTTTTTTGGGATTTCTGGAGACTGCTGACACATCAGCGGCTGAGCTTCAACATAAAACCCTGGGCAGCATAGAGGATAATGGGCTGGATATTTCAAAATGTCCTGGGCAGGGGTATGATGGAGCTGCTAACATGAGCAGGGTCTATTCGGGGTGTGCAGGCCAAAATATCCGAAAAAGAGCCGCTTGCTGTTTATGTGCATTGCGCAGCGCACAATTTTAACCTGGCTCTCAACGACTCTGTCAAAAATGTGCCAGTTTTATGAGACTGGACTGTTATACACCTTCTCCAGGCATAGCATAAAGAGATCAATGTTGAGCGGTGTATTTGATTTTGCATCAGAAAAAGAAAATGTAACACTAAAACGACTGTGTCCCACCCACTGGTCATCTAGATATGAGTCCCTTGCCGCCCTGAGATACAGATATGTGGACGTAATGAAGGCCCTCACCAAGATTGTGCTTTTAAGTGACAAGAACAACGAGAGGGATGATGCAGCAGCACTGACATTTTTTTCGTCGTTCTGCAGACTAAGGTTTTAGAAAATGTCAACGACGTTTCCAAAATGCTACAGGCCAAAGACGCAGACCTGCACAGGGCAGTTAGCCGACTCAAGGACATTATAGAGGTCCTGTCCGAATTCCGACATGATTTTGAGAAGGACAAAGTCACTGCAAAGACCCTTGCCGACAAATGGGGAGCTCAGAACGCATTTGAAGACACTCGGAGAAGGAAGGCGAGGCGTCATTTTGATGAGCTATGCGAGGACGAGCGACTGTCTGATGGGGAGAGAAGTTTCAGAGTCAACGTCTTTAATGCGAACCTTGACATCGTTATCCACCAGCTGTCAAACCGATTTAAAAGTCAGCGGGCAACGTCGAGTCTGTTTGACTCCATCCATCCCACTACCCTGGCCAACGCAGATGATGCACTCTACGAGACAGCCAGCCGGCTGGCTGAACATTACAGCAAAGATGTATCGTCAAGCTTCCCTGGCCAATTACTCTCTTTCAGGGCCTGTTTTAAGGAGGAAATGGCAAAGCACACTACAGTGAGAGACCTGGCCAAGATGCTCATTGTGGATTACAATTCAGTCACTGCTACATTTGGGAAAGTAGTTACAGCGATGCTCCTTTTTATTTACTGCCTGTAACGGTAGCCAGTGCCGAGCGCTCCTTTTCCAAACTGACAATAATGAAATCACACCTGAGGAGCAGCATGGGACAGGAGAGACTGAGTGGGTTGGCCATTCTGTCCATTGATAAAACCAGGGCCAGGACCATGGATTTCATTGCCATAGTCAACGACTTCGCAGAGCGTAAAGCCCGTCGAATGCCAATCAAATGAGTGAGTAAGCTTATATTTTTACAGGGCAGGCTACCCAGACAGCCTATATAAATCAAGCTTTATTGAGATAAATGTACATTGCTTGTCAATCTATGACTATGGAAACCATGTTCTGGTGCGTGGCCGCTGAGCCACATTGTCGTCATAGTCAATAAGTTTAACTAGGCTATAAGAATAATAGTAAGCGCATACGCATCATATACTATTAAAAGGCATGCTGCCATTTAAGCAACCTGTTTGAATGCTCCACTTCATTGATTTGCTGGTGTATTTTTGCTATAGGCCTCTGCATGAGGTAGATCATTTGAAATACCGGTGTGTCAGTTTTGCCGCCGTGCATAACTTCAGCGAGCGTGTACTGGGTTATTAGCTATGTTTCAGTGTTTCTGTCAAGAGATTGAGCTATATATTTGTTTTATAATATAGGCTATTGCCTATTAGCAGATAAAATAGGGTGTTTTTTGACCGCTTTGTGCTTTCCGTGGTGCTGATCGACTTATACGGGTTAATTTCTGACAGCGTCCATGGTGCTGAATGTTTTGGCTATATTGCGGCTTCTCTGGTAACTACTTCAAATGTGCCCTTAGATTCGGTTCTACTTTGCTGTTACAATGCTTAGTAATATTACCACACCGCCTTACCAACAAAATTATTTTAATTTTAAGGGAAATATGGGTGGTGATAGGGGTCCGTAATTTGTTTGGGCACCTGGGCCCATCATGATTAAGCTACGCTACTGCACGGGGTCATTGTCATGCTGAAACCGGAAAGGTCCTTCCCCAAACTGTTACCACAAAGTTGGAAGCACAGAATTGTCTAGAATATCTTTGTATGCTGTAAAGTTAAGATATCCCTTCACTGGAACTAAGGGGCCTAGCCCGAACCATGAAAAACAACGCCAGACGTTTATTCCTACTCCACCAAACTTTACGTTTGGCACTATGCATTGGGGCAGGTAGCGTTCTCCTGACATCCGCCAAACCCAGATTCGTCTGTCGTACTGCCAGATGGTGAAGCGTGATTCATCACTCCAGAGAACGCATTTCCACTGCTTCCGAGTCCAATGGCGACGAGCTTTACACCACTCCAGCCTGCGCTTGGCATTGCGCATGATGATCTTATGCTTGTGTGTGGCTGCTCTGCCATGGAAACCCATTTCATGAAGCTCCTGACATACAGTTCTTGTGCTGATGTTGCTTCCAGAGGCAGTTGGGAATTCAGAAGTGAGTTTTGCAACCGAGGACAGAATTTTTACGCACTTCAGCACTCTGCGGTCCCTTTCTGTGAGCTTTTGGGGCTTACTACTTCGCGGCTGAGCCGTTGTTGCGGCTAAATATTTCCACTTCACAATAACAGCACATACAGTTGACCGGGGCAGCTCCAGCAGGGCAAAAATTGGACAAACTGACTTGTTGGAAAGGTGGCATCCTATGACGGTGCTACGCTGAAAGTCACTGAGCTCTTCAGTAAGGCCATTCTACTGCCAATGTGTGTCTGTGGAGATTGCATGGCGGTGTGCTCGATTTTTATACACCAGTCAGTAACAGGTCTGGCTGAAATGGCTAAATCCACAAATTTGAAGGGGTGTCCACATACTTTTGTATACAGTGCCTACGGAAAATATTCTGATTCCTTGACTTTTTCCACATTTTGATACATTACAGCCTCATTCCAAATGGATAAAAAAAATAAAACATCCTCAGCAATCTACACACTATACCCCAAAAGGACAAAAAACAGATACCTTAATTACATAAGTATTCAGACCCTTTGCTATGAGACTTGAAATTGAGCTCAGGTGCATCCATTGATAATCCTTGATGTTTCTACAACTTGGAGTCCGTCTGTGGTAAATTCAATTGATTCGACATGATTTGGAAAGGCACACACCTGTCTCTATAAGGTCCCACAGTTCACAGTGCATGTCAGAGCAAAGACCCAGCCATGAGGTCGAAGGAATTGTCTGTAGAGCTCCGAGACAGGATACTGTCGAGGCACAGACCTGGGGAAGGGTACCAAACATTTCTGCAGCATTGAAGGTCCCCAAAAACACATTGGCCTCCATCATTCTTAAATGGGAGAAGTTTGGAACCACCAAGACTCTAACTAGAGCTGGCCAGCCGGCCAAACTGAACAATCTGTGGAGAAGGGCCTTGGTCAGGGAGGTGACCAATAACCCAATGGTCACTCTGACAGAGCTCTAGAGATCCTCTGTGGAGATGGGAGAACCTTCCAGAAAGACAAGCATCTCTGCAGCACTCTACCAAAAAAGGCCTAATTGTTGGAGTGGCCAGACGGAAGCCACTCCACGGTAAAAGGCACATGACAGCCCACTAAAATGCACCTAAAGACTCTCAGACCATGAGAAACAAGATTCTCTGGCCTGTATATCAAGTGTCAACCCTGGAGGAAACCTGGCACCATCCCTACGGTGACGCATAGTGCTGCCACAATCATGCTGTGGGGATGTTTTTCAGGAACTGGGTGACTAGTCAGGATCGAGGCAAAGGTGAATGGAGCAAAGTACAGAGAGATCCTTGATGAAAACCTGCTCCAGAGCACTCTGGACCTCAGACTGGGGAGAACAGGACAACGACCGTAAGCACACAGCCAGTACAACGCAGGAGTGGCTTCTGGGACAAGTCTCTGAATTACCTTGAGTGGCCCAGCCAGAGCCCAGACTTGAACCCGATCGAACAAATCTGGAGAGACCTGAAAATAGCTGTGCAGCAACACACCCCATCCAACCTGACAGAGGTTGAGAGGATCTGCAGAATGCAGAGAAGAATGGGAGAAACTCCCCAAATACAGGTGTGCCAAGATTGTAGCGTCATACCCAAGGAGACTCAATGCTGTGATCGCTGCCAAAAGTGCTTCAATAAAGTACTGAGTAAAGGGTCTGAATACTTACAGTTGAAGTCGGAAGTTTACATACACATTAGCTAAATACATTTAAACTCAGTTTTTCACAATTCCTGACATTTAATCCTAGTAAAAATTCCCTGTCTTAGGTCAGTTAGGATCACCACTTTATTTTAAGAATGTGAAATGTCAGAATAATAGTAGAGAATTATTTATTTCAGCTTGTATTTCTTTCATCACATTCCCAGTGGGACAGAAGTTTACATACACTCAATTAGTATTTGGTAGCATTGCTTTTCAATTGTTTAACTTGGATCAAATGTTTCGGGTAGCCTTCCACAAGCTTCCCACAATAAGTTGGGTGAATTTTGGCCCATTCCTCCTGACAGAGCTGGTGTAACTGAGTCAGGTTTGTAAGCCTCCTTGCTCGCACACGCTTTCTCAGTTCTGCCCACAAATTTTCTATAGTATTGATGTCAAGGCTTCCTGACTGATGTCTTGATGTTGCTTCAATATATCCACATAATTTTCCGTCCTCATGATGCCATCTATTTTGTGAAGTGCACAAGTCCCTCCTGCAGCAAAGCACCCCACAACATGATGCTGCCACCCCTGTGCTTCACGGTTGGGATGGTGTTCTTCGGCTTGCAAGCCTCCCCCTTTTTCCTCCATAACGATGGTCATTATGGCCAAACAGTTCTATTTTTGTTTCATCAGACCAGAGGACATTTCTCCAAAGAGTACGACATTTGTCCCCTTGTGCAGTTGCAAACCATAGTCTGGCTTTTTTATGGTGGTTTTGGAGCAGTGGCTTCTTTCTTGCTGAGCGGCCTTTCAGGTTATGTCTATATAGGACTCGTTTTACTGTGGATATTGATACTTTTGTACCTGTTTCCTCCAGCATCTTCACAAGGTCTTTTTGCTGTTGTTCTGGGATTGATTTGCACTTTTTGCTCTCAAGTAAGTTAATCTCTAGGAGACAGAACGCGTCTCCTTTCTGAGCGGTTTGACGGCTGCGTGGTCCCATGGTGTTTATACTTGCGTACTATTGTTGGTACAGATGAACGTGGTACCTTCAGGCGTTTGGAAATTGCTCCCAAGGATCAACCAGACTTGTGGAGGTCTAGAATTTTTTTTCTGAGGTCTTGGCTGATTTCTTTTGATTTTCCCATGCTATCAAGCAAAGAAGCACTGAGTTTGAAGGTAGGCCTTGAAATACATCCACAGGTACACCTCCAATAGGCTAATTGACATCATTTGAGTCAATCAGAAGCTTCTAGAGCCATGACATCATTTTGTGGAATTTTCCAAGCTGTTTAAAGGCACAGTCAACTTAGTGTATGTAAACTTCTGACCCACTGGAATTGTGATACAGTGAATTATAAATTAAATCATCTGTCTGTAAACAATTGTTGAAAATAATTCTTGTCATGCACAAAGTAGATGTCCTAACCGACTTGTTAACAAACTATAGTTTGTTAACAAGAAATTGGTGGAGTGGTTGAAAAACTAGTTTTAATGACTCCAACCTAAGTGTATGTAAACTTCCGACTTCAACTGTATGTAAAACCAGCTGAAGTTTATTTTAACCTGCTAGCTAGCCTAGCCAGCTAACTAGCCTAGCTAGACAACCACCACGGTCGACATAGCTAAGTAGTAAGCCGGATAACAACTAGTCTAGCACAGGCAGGAACCCACAGAACACAACAAAAAACAGCTGGTATGAAGTATAGAGGCTGACGGCGGAGTTAGCTACCAAAGTGAAAAAAGAGCCAAGACTCCTCCTCCAGAGTGAGAGTCAGCTAGCTAATCCAATAGCGATATAGTGAGGTAAATCCACCTTGAATTTACCTGGTTTGTCTCTCTCACTGCTAACACTCGCAATGTACTAGTAGGAAATTGATGTTGCAGGCTTCACACTCGGCTTAGCACCTGGATTCAGTCAGTCTCATTTCGAATCCTGCTTTCCGTTGGTTAAACTAAGCCATCGAAGTCCTTTGGGTTGAAATTAGCACCCCATATAAGTAGACGTGCGCACGGTTCCCATACTCCAATCCACTCGCTTCAACCGGGTTCCGACTTCAAAGCTTGCTTCTTGTTTTTGGGCCACAAATGAGTCGTAACACCGTTCCTTGTGGTTATTACAGTACTATGCGGGTATTATTACACTAGCTACAAACGACGTAAATCTACTGCAACACTCAATTGCTCACTCGACTACCAAACTCACAGGAAAAGAGGCGTTGCAGTTTTATATGGTTTCTTCTTCGTGGATGTACAGTACCAGTCAAAAGTTTGGACACAGCTACTCATTCAATTGTAGAATAATAGTGAAGAAATTACAACTATGAAATAACACATGGAATCATGTAGTAACCAAAAAAGTGTTAAATCAAAATAGATGTTATATTTGAGATTCTTCAAAACAGCCACTTTTTTGCTTTGATGACAGCATTGCACAGAAGAATATAAAATATATTTTGATTTAACACTTTTTTGGTTACTACATAATTCCATATGTGTTACTTCATAGTTTTGATGTTTTCAATATTATTCTACAATGTAGAAAATAGTAAGATTAAAGAAAAACCCACATTTTTGACTGGTACTGTCCATCGTGTTTCACAGTATTACTGGTGAGCTACTATCATTCCACTATAAGCGCCAGATATATCATAGACATTTTCTGAAATTACAATGCAAAAAATCCTATGTGTAACACCTTTTTAATGATGTTACTTAATTATGGTGACAAACTGTAGTTGTGGATGTTTATTGTTTATTCAATTTAGAATGTTCCGCATTTAGTTACCTGTTAGCTCAGTGGCATTGAACTGTCAACCTCCTAGTTCAGATTTAGTGTGATTCTCTGCAGACTGAATAGCATCAACAGTAGTGGTCTTATGGGCTGTGCTGACCTGTCTGTTTTTATCTAGGCCATTCTCAATGAACCATCATTTGTCAATGAACCATCATTGAATCCATACTCTCAGCCTATGTCAATATTAACCTAAATATTATGTAGTGTGTGTGCTGCTCTGTCCAATCATTTACAGCGGCATGATGGTAGGAGGATATGCAGATGTGGGGAAAAAAGAAAACGTGAAAAAGTGCAGAAAACAAATTGACTCCCTATTTAAAAAGAAAAACGAGAACAAGCTATGAAGGAAAAATACTGCCGTTTTGGTTCAGGTACAGCCAACTAGCAAAATAAGTATATTGTCAAAACGATACAATATATCATAAAAAATAACATCCCAATGTGTAACTATCAAGTCTCTTTTTAGCCTGGAAGCACCCTTCTGTCAAATCTGAGGCCCAGATGAGTTTACTGACAATGACTGAAGGAAAAAGCTTTGAGGTGAAGTAATATTCTGTAGTTGTCACCGCAAAGCGGAGAAAATCACCTACAATTAGAACTAAAATCGCTCCTGAGTGTCAGTGTTACTTTAGACTGGTCTGGAGATGGCCAAATAGTCCCACCAGCACTGGCGTAGCACAACTGACTTTTATATGTTCATGATTGTTGTTATTGATTACTAGAGTAGAGGCTCTTGCGAGTCTATAGTCTTTATCTCTCACACTGGTTCTCGTTGAGCCATAGGAGGAAGTTGGGGCTCTAAAGCGTTTTTATTTCACACCCCTCTCTCTCACACACACACACACACACACACACACACGTCAACACGTCCTGGTCTCCGCACCTCTGCACGATCTCCACTGTGTGTGTGTCAGGGTTTCAGGCTTTGAGCAAAATATTATATGAAAAGCCAATAAATTTTAATTGTTGCCGGCCAAATTGAACGGGAGAAAACAAACGAGGCCATTTGTAAAATAATGCTTTTTATTCATTAACCAAGTTTCCATCCAACGTTGTTATGCAGGTGAAGTACATGTCGGATAAAGTCCTGATTACATTTTTCGGTAAACCTTCCAAATGTCGACCAAACAAAATACACAAGACAAGTTGGGATCTTTTTGTGTCTCAAATTAATTATGGGAGAAATGTTGGTGGGCAAATATTGATATAATAACCGTCATATCGAGTAGGCTAAATGTGCGCTCTAGCCAACAGTGCACAGATAAAGTGAGCTCTTGGCTAGAGGGCATGTGCCAATACCAGAGTTTTGCACTCGCTACATAACGCACTTTTTTAGAGTTGAAAATGTGATGGAAACCCGTTTAACTTGTATTTTTTATTTGGTACATGATGAGGGGGAAAAAGGTACATGGAAATTTAACCACACAAGGTATTTTTACATACAGCCTTTTATCTGCCACAAGTCAATTTGATGGAAATACATCTCTATGCGGATTTTCGAATATTCGCATAAAAATCTGCCGCCAATTGGATAGAAACTTAGCTACTGATGGACTTACCAGTAGATGTAAATACTTTTGATGTCATGCTTATCGGTAATTTGCATAATTCAGTGGAACTAAATTGGCGCGTTTATTTTCGTTAGTCTACATGTATACTATATACACAAGTATGTGGACGCCCCTTCAAATTGGTGGATTTGGCTATTTCAGCCACACCCCTTGCTGACAGGTGTATAAATCGAGCACACAGCCATGCGATCTCCGTAGACAAACATTGGCAGTAGAATGACTTTACTGAAGAGCTCAGTGACTTTCAATGTGGCACTGTCATAGGATGCCACCTTTCCAACAAGTTAGGTTGTTAAATTTCTGCCCTGCTAGAGCTGCCCTGGTGAACTGTAAGTGCTGTTATTGTGAAATGGAAACGTCTAGGAGCAACAACGGTTCAGCTGCCAAGTTGTAGGCCACACAAGCTCACAGAACACGACCGCCGAAGGGCGTAGTGCGTAAAAATCGTCTGTCCTCGTTTGCAACACTCACTACCGAGTTCCAAACTGCCTCTGGAAGAAGCAATGTCAGCATAAGAACTGTTTGTCGGGAGCTTCATAAAATGGGTTTGCATGGCAGAGCAGCCGCGCACAAGCCAAAGATCACCATGCGTAATGCCAAGTGTCGGCTGGAGTGGTGTAAAGCTCGCCGCCATTGGACTCTGGAGCAGTGGAAACGCGTTCTCTGGAGTGATGAATCACGCTTCACCATCTGGCAGTCCGACGGACAAATCTGGGTTTGGCGGATGCCACCTGCCACAATGCATAGTGCCAACTAAAGTTTGGTGGAACAATAATGGTCTGGGGCTATTGTTCATAGTTCGGGCTATTCCCCTTAGTTCCAGTGAAGGGAAATCTTAACTCTACAGCATACAATGACATTCTAGATGATTCTGTGCTTCCAACTTTGTGGCAACAGTTTGGGGAAGGCCCTTTCCTGTTTCAGCGTGACAATGCCCCCATGCACAAAGCGAGGTTCATACAGAAATGGTTTAGTTGAGATTGGTGTGGAAGAACTTGACTGCCCTGCACAGAGCCTTGACATCAACCTCATCGAATACCTTTGGTATGAATTGGAAAGCAGACTGCGAGCCAGGCCTAATCACCCAACATCAGTGCCCGACCTCACTAATGCTCTTGTGGCTAAATGGAAGCAAGTCCTCCAGCAATGTTCTAACATCTAGTGGAAAGCCTTCCCAGAAGAGTGGAGGCTGCTATAGCAGCAAAGGTGGGACCAACTCCATATTAATGCCGATGATTTTGGAATGAGATGTTCGACAAGCAGGTGTCCACATACTTTTGGTCACGTAGTGTATCTTACTTGTCACACACGCACAATATAAAGAGCCTATTCTGTGAGGAATATCACCTCGGTGGGTGCTGCTGCTGCAGCTCCTCCCCTCGTTGCTGCTGGAGTGAAACGTGCTTTTATATTATCCCAGTCATTGCACAGCAATTCTAAATGGAATTGCGTGTTAACTTGTTTTGATGGCCACCATTTTAAAAATGGCTATATTTATTTCAACTGGTAATTGAAGTGGCCTCTATTCACCATTCTAGTACATAGGCAATGGCAGGCAGGCTATCAGCGCGTCACCCACCACTTTGCAATGTGAGCTGGAGGCATGCATTTTGAAAACTGATGCTTAATTGTTTGAAACCTGAACGTTTTACGTCATATTATGAGGCAGGTCTTACCTTGCTTCAAAGTAGCCTAGGCAAAATCCCACCATTTTGAAATCTGGAGGCAATTATTTCATAAAGACTTCCTCATATGCCATAACCAGCATCTCTCTCCTGTTCTATTGGTTTTCATATCAACTTTCTTTCGTTGTCCAGAAGCCAAAAGCACAATCCTAGTCATATTAGCAAACTATCCTATTTGATGCGTCTTTAGATTCACAATTTTTCGAACAGATTTTCATGTCTGTCACATATGGAACCGCTTGCATCAGGGGAGCTGTTTAAATTGTGTTTCCCTGCGAATTGCATTTTGGAAAATGTTTGAAAATGACACTTTAGTGGCTGCTTCATTACAGGTGTTGCTTGTTCTGTTAAGATTACCATAATCTAAGTGTAATTTCTGTCGTTCTGAGCATCTTGGGTGGGTGCCCTAATAGATTACACACCCAATGCATATATGGGTCCGGTAAATTAACAATTACTCGGTCACGAAACCCGTGTGTGTGTGTGTTACTACGTGTGTGTGGGCATATAGGTACAGGTATACAAAAGCCTACACCGTAGTAAACCATGATTTCAACCATTTGTGTATCAGCACTCAAAAGGTGTTTCTCTGATCTGTGAGGAGTGAAAGATTAAGCAGAGCAGGGCCTTGTTAGAAATGCGAGTGGAAGGGGGTTGGAGCAGGGGCCTGTGTGTTCCCAAGGTTAGGGGTCCAGGTGGATTAAAACCGGTCATAGAAATGGCGTACTGTGGCCCCCTATCTCTCTGATGTGGGTGGCTGAGCAGCGGAATGGAGTGTGGGCGTGAATCTCCCCCCTCACACTCCAACACACAGTATGATGACGCCAGGAAGGCAGGAGGGTCCACCAATATCTCGTATTTTACCGCTATCATTACAGCCCTCCTCTGTCATTGGTACACCCGACACCCCCCAGCTGCAGAAGCTATGTCCCGGATTTGCGGAACACCAAAGCTCCCTTCTCTCTTTCCTCATTTCCAAAACTTTTTTTTTTTTAATTAGTTCCAGCCCAAGACTCCCACCACATATTGATTTCAGGAATTAAGCGTCCTCCTTTCCCGCCTGAATTTGGCTCTGTTTCATAGCGAAACATGGCACAGAGTTTGCTGGCTGCGTAACGGTGCAGAAACGAGGCGGATGGGAAAAAATCACCCCGAAATACCGTTGACGTGACCGACGGCAGGACTTGGAACAGGCATTGATCTCTCTGAAATGAGTCTAAATCTATTTCCAGTGCAGCTGTAGCCCATACAATGCCCTACAGTACCTTTCCTCATGTCATGTTATGGTTTTACTGAGCAGGTTATGATGAGATTTTTAATTGTTGGACTCCATATACTTTGTATAGTGTATACTCCTGGATTGTTCTCCACCCTCTCTTTCTATTCTATCCACTGAAATGCCAACAGGCTTACAGTGTGCCAACTGTAGTAGTGGGTCAGTCACTCCCTGCCAGCCCCATTAACCAACAGGAAGATGGTGGCACTGCCCTGTCTTCTCTCCGATAAGATTGTTAGATAAACACTATTACTCACATAAACAACACACTAACACCGACACTCTTGCCCCACCACACACACACACACACGACTAATAGCATGGGAAAGCCAATCCCCTGAGAGGAGTGTAGTGGATGTTGAGTACTGTAAGCCGAGGACAGACAAGGGGAAATCGTGTTAGTGAAGTGTGAAACCTCCCAAAAGTCCATCAATTGAGAAGTGGCTAGTTTCCTATTATGCCTTAATGTTTGGGTCTGGTTGTGTTTTGAAGCACGCTGGCCCAGGTCCA
The DNA here is from genome assembly GCF_901001165.1 of Salmo trutta. Lineage (NCBI taxonomy): Eukaryota > Metazoa > Chordata > Actinopteri > Salmoniformes > Salmonidae > Salmo > Salmo trutta. Next base: position 24,560,025 of record NC_042961.1, on the reverse strand, counting down.
GCAGTAAAGCCTGTCACCTTCTCTCCCCCTCTGGGATGAATGGCTGGGGTGACACCAGAGAGGGGGCGGCACAACACTTTGGTTTGAGAAAGGAACATGCCACTCCGGCTCAACACACAAAATCCCTGGTAATACCGTACGTTTACCAACTTCCTAGGTTCGGAGTGGGTTCCCTTGAATCTCAAGTCCTTGGTTTTACACCCCCTTTTAGAAGGGAACACCAATCCTCCTGAACAGCCACTATCCCCAGCACTGTTGGGGTGGTGGTGGTTTGGGATGGTGTGTGGGGATGTTGATGGGGGTTAAGGTGACCCCCCCCCCCCCCCCTTTTTTTAAGTCCCTTTTGTTATCTCCAGGTATCAGCTGTGCAGGGCATGGTCAAGGGATAATAAGACACAAACACGCACACAGTTGCGGAGAGCTTTCACATTGACGTGTGGCGTCATTACATCTAGGGCTAGAGGCTGTTGCTGGATGAGCGTTAATACTGTCATGTCCTCCCGCCTAAAGTGCCGTCTCTTCTCTCTTCACTTACGCTCTTCCTGTGCTCTCTCCCATACTCTTTCCCAGCTCAATCCTCGGTGTGTGTTTTAATTAAATGTCTTTCCCATAATAGGTTCCAGGTTCAGAAGAGAGAACGCACACTTGGTCTGGAACATAAAGACAGAAGCGCATCAGTCTTGTGTATAAGCTTGGCATTGATCCTGTGTCAGACAACAGATTGGGAGCAGACTTCTTCTTTTTTTTCTTCTCCTGCTCCTTATTTAGTGTTCTATGGGCCTAATGGTGACGGACGCTATGAACCAAAAGAACATCCACATTGTAGCGTTGTCAGTGCTACTGTACTAGAATGGTGTTTCTCGTTCTGGTGCCTGTTACCACTAAAGACTCCCCTGCTCTCCAAACCATACTTACCCCTCTCTCGTCTCTCCAGATTCTCAGAATGTGAAAATAGGTATGTGAAACCCAACCTCATGTTGTTGACTCTGTCCCCTGTGTCCCTAGATGTGGCCTGTGTCTCGGTGTGCCCACCTGTTGCCCTGGACATGGGTGTGGGGTTGCTATGCCAGCTGTTCCAGCTGTGGGGGCAGGTGCCAATGGGCATCCTCACTCTGACAGAGTGGCTGCTGGGAGACCAGGAGCAAGAGACAGCCACAGCAGAGGCAACTGGCCTGGTAAGGAGACACACACACACACACACCTCCCGAAGAGTTGGGATTCGACTGGATAAGATGAGCTGGAATGGAGAGTTGACGTCTATGCCCTTTGGCAGAGTATCTTCTTCATCCCAATCTCTGAAATGCATAAAATAATAAAATGTACTTCATTCAGTCTGAATCCATTCATTACCCTCTTCCATTTGAACACAATAGTTCTCATCTTCCATTCACTCTCATCTCCTCTGCTCAGGATGAAGAGGACTTCCTGTTTGAGAAGGGCGATCTGAACCTTTGGGCCGAGCCTGTCCAGTGGGCACGGCTACTACACAGACACCTGGGTGTCCTCTCCAAGGCCCCAGGGTTGACGGCTCTGAACCAGCACCAGGCAGAGTTGCTCAGACTTTCAGCCCAGGCAGAGGCCCTATCCCTGGCCACCCAGCAGGCTCTAGAGGGCCTCCCAGCCCTGCCCCAGTTTTCCTGCACCATAGAGCATGCCCGGCTGGCCCTACAGCAGGAGAGGGCCACACTGGCTCTGGCTATACTGGGGACCCTGAGACAGACTGGGCTGTCAGGCTGAGGACCAGGGAAGATCAATGTTGGTCTACAACACCATAGCCACTAGTAAGTTAACATTCTTGGTCGGTTTCCGGGATCAAGACCAGAGTAAAGGTAGATTGAACCATCTCTCGATAGATATGCAGGTTGGAGTTCTGTCAAGTCTTCACTTGTCAAGATAACTGATGGTGAAAAGGGGGTGGAGTATGATCCATTAACCACAGTTATGGAATTCCATTTTTCAGCTATGAGACACAACTTAGTGCCTGGAAATGCATCAACGGTCTCACTACTCCAATACATATTCTCATTTGAACAATTATGCAAGCGGTACACATTTTAACGACCAACATTTTAATCAGCAGCGGTTGTATTTGTTTTAGAAGGGAATGTACTGCGGGGAAGTGTTTTATGTTCGAGTTTTGTTTCTGTTTTTCAAATTAAAGATGCCTAATTCATGTGCCTCGTTAATTTTTGAAAACACCCACGGGGCGTTATGTGTATGTATGTGTCCTCACAGCACCTTGAACAACAGGACTGAGCACTGAGGCTTCAACCTATGTGCTGGGACATGGTATTCCTTTAGCTCTACATGTGAAAAATACCACTTCATGCACTGTTCTCATTATAAACTACACTGTAACATGGAAAGGGCTAGTCAGTTGCACCACAATGTGTTCAACCGAAATGCGTTTTCTGCATTTCACCTAACCCCTCTGAATCTGAGAGGTGCGGGCTGCCTTAATCGACGTCCTCGTCATGGGTCGCCAGCGGAGCAGTCGTCGTTGTTGGGGGGGGGGTTTAACTGTCTTGCTCAAGGGCAGAACGGCAAATGTATACGCCTTGCCGGCCTTGGGGATTCGAACCAGTGACATGTTTACAGTGCACTCTACCCTACATAAACGTTGCCTCCGAGGATGCTGTGCACTTTGGACATTTAGATTAAATCCACACAACACCCGGAGTCATAAGGACCTCAGAAACAGAAGCACCAACAGTGTGGTTTTAATGGGACGGAGAGAGTAAATCTGTTGACAATGCATGGGTTGCTAACGCAGATGTTTACCCTAAATTACCCTCGTAATTCAATTTGTTCTGTTTACAGCTGTCCTCGGATATGTCGTAAGAGAGGTCATTTTCGTAGATTTAACACGTTCTCCAGTGGACTCTTCTCCACCATTCGACTTGGTTTTTATGCCCCCTTGGTGTCCTAGGTTACGTAATTAGGAGGGCAATACAATGGTCCACTGTCCCGTGCCTGAGACCCGTGCAGACAGCTGGGCAGTCTCGCTCTGTAGTACTGGCAACGTTCCCTGTTACTGTAGAAATTCTGTCATGTCTTTTGGAACGCTTCAACATCCCCCCCAATAAAAACAGCGCTGTGTGATGGGAGAGTGTTTTTTGTTGTTGCAGATGAGGACATGTCCAAGGGATTTCTCAAAGTACGAGGCTTGCCTTGGCATTAGACTATTTATCATAAAGGCTCAAGCTCAAATGGAAAGGTTCGTAGTAGTAGATTCCAACCCGTGGTCGTTTGTTTTCTGCTGTTGCTAATTGGCTTTTTTTATATCCAGCTCTCGGCAGCTGAACGACTCACAGTATGCCTATCGAATGATGCAAAAGGAAGCACAATGCACTTTCTGATTTGGGCAATTGGGAAAGACTTGATGGTAACTGGTGTCACAGAAACCAGCAATTTATGGTGATATGTTTTCTACAGAATTGCAACATACTCCAAACAAAAATATATCCTTTGTGGCACCCTAGTATAGCCCTGCTGCTCTGCACTTCATTGCTAATTATGCAGTCTTTGTATGGTGTGGCTGTGAACTTGGTTTGGCTCCAAAATTAGAGTATTTTCATTCTCACACTTTCATAGCTTTCGGATGGTGTTAAGTGTTTGTTACATCACACTGACAAAATAGGCTATTTTAAAATGTAAATCATGCCTTGCACCTCAGCAGGTGGCGCTCAAGTCTGTAAATTCATTTTGGGCGTTGCTTCTCAGGGGGGGCAGTGTTTCACTGCTTTTTACAGAGATTCACATTCCTTCAGTCAACTCTCGGTGCAGTATTTGAGGTTGTGTGCGGTTCAGCCACAGTATAGAATAGATGGCTGAACGCTCTGTGTATAATGAGTGGCACTTTGAACTCGTGTGTGTCCTTGTTTATATTTCAATTAGCCATCTTATGTGTAAAAGAACTGTGCTGCACAACAATTGAAAACTTATGTAATGTCATTTTTTTTTAATAAGTAGGTTATTTCACCACGTTGGAGTGGAATATTATTATTATATTTTGTAATTCGTAAGAGACTAGGCACAGGGCTTCTCCAACCACAGTCGTTACTGACTTTAATTCCGTTTATCAACAAGCTATTTGAATCAGGTGCGCTAGAAATGGAGTGAATCTATAGGACAATAGTTTTCCAGGAACATGGTTTTTTTTATCATTATGCAACCACTCGGGAACAAACCTAAACAACAAAAAATACATTGCACTCTGGCTGCATTCATTCATATGATTTTCCCCCAACACGTGCTGTCCCTCTCAAACGTGCGAAACAGAGAGAGAGCAGTGGTCCTTACAGTTTTGTATTGTGTATCGTGCCTGAACGTGTACAAAGCAATTACTTTTCTAGCAACTACCACTGTACGCTATTGCTAGATTCAAGCATAGAGCCCCTATTAAATGACCGGTATTAGTATTCTAATTACAAATTCGACGGAACTTTACACAAGTTCGGGGTGTGATAGAATTTTTAGAGGAGTACAATTTCAAGGCGGCTGTATGATAATGGCGGCGAACCAGTGACTGGGAGACTTTTGAATACGGGGGCGTGCCTTGCAAAAAAAAAACTTTGCTACAACTTCAGAAAACTCCACCCACGCGAGCCACCGCGAAGCATTTATATCCATGTGCAGGAGGAAAAGTAGTTAGTGAAGCAGTCTGGCTCAGCGCTTCTCTAAGGAAGAACCTGCAACACACACAGGGAACTTTCACCTACTTGTTGATTCATCTCCACCGCTGGAATTGCACGTTCAGGTTTTTTTTTCTTCCTTTTTTTAACGCTCTAAAAACCCAGTCGTGGCACCATTTACGACCGTTGCTTCGTGCATTGAAGGATCCTGGTTGGTCCTCTATGAGAGCTACTGTAACGTTACTGCGACAGAACTTCCGAAAAAGAAATGTCTGCAAACGTCTTGTCCGCTTTCTACGACATCGACATGCTTTACAAGGTATGTTTCCCCATTGTTTGGAGTTATATATATTTTTTACCAGGTCTGATGGCTAGCTTGGAGCATAAATGTATTTTCAGTAGGTTACAACTACACTACATATAGTAAGCAATAACGTGTTGCTGGCATGCGCCTACAGTTTTCTTTTTACTTGTAACAAAGTCTCCTTTTGTAGTCGTCCAAAAACCGCGTTATTGGAAATGCATCGCTAATTTGTCTTTTCTCTCAACAGCAAGATATGAACATGAACGCTGTGAATCACATCAATAGCATACTGGACAAGAAAGCGGTGGGGCCTCCAGTGACCGCACACAGCTCCAATAGTTCTTTCGCGCCGGGATTTTTCCGTAGAAGCTCGACCACCAACATGGAAGCAATGACCAACAACAGCAACACGTTTTCCGCCAACTCCTACAGTAGTTTGATGGAGAACGCGACGAGCAGCAGCACTGCCATAATGAACAAGGAGAACAAGTTCCGCGACCGGACATACAGCGAGAATGGGGACCGCAGCCAGCAGCTGCAGATCGTGCAGCAGAAGCCAGGCTCTCAGATCAACTCCACCCGCTACAAGACCGAACTCTGCAGGCCCTTCGAGGAGAACGGAGCGTGCAAATACGGAGAGAAATGCCAGTTCGCGCACGGCTACCACGAGCTGAGAAATTTGTCTCGTCACCCTAAGTATAAAACCGAGCCCTGTCGCACTTTCCACACTATTGGCTTCTGCCCCTACGGTCCCCGCTGTCATTTTATCCACAATGCAGATGAGCGCAGACCCGCTCCAAGCAACGCCAACGTGCAGGGGGAACCCAAATCAGCTCGCGAGCTCTGCGGCTATGGTCAAAGCGGCGATGTGCCGCAGCAAGTTGGGTACAACCGGGACAGACCAAAACTTCACCACAGCCTTAGTTTTTCAGGCTTTTCCAGCCACCACGGACTTGAGTCGCCACTACTCGAGAGCCCCACGTCGCGCACACCACCACCCCCCTCAAACTCCTCTTGCTCTCTCAACTATTATGAGGATGTACTGTCTCCCAACTCCATGTCCTGTGTGAACAGTGCATTCAGTTTTCCTGGACATGACCTGAAAGCCTTACTTGCTCCCCTGGCCTTGCATACGCAAAACGGCTATGGCAACAACCATTTCAATGGTGCCTACTACGGTAACATTCAAGCCAACATGTGCCCCCCTTCTCCCCCCTCATACAACATGAGCCACTTGCAGTCCCTGCGCCGCCTCAACGAATCACCGGTGTTCGACTCCCCTCCTAGCCCGCCCGACTCTCTCTCAGACCGGGACAGTTATGCGAGCGGGTCCCTCAGCTCTTCTGGGAGTCTTAGCGGCTCTGAGTCTCCGAGTTTGGATGCTGGGAAACGTTTGCCAATCTTCAGCAGGCTGTCGATTTCTGATGACTAAACATCCCATGTTATTTTCAATGGATCAAATTTGTCCTTGACATGGCATTAGTTGTTTTTCCTTTTTGTAATGATGGTTGTATAGAAGTAGATATAAACAGAAGGCATTCCATCGGTGACTTACACTTTTGAGCTGCAAGTAAGGGCAGTATTTGTCTCAGGCAAGCCACACTTCCCTGGGATAGATGTGTACAAAACTTGACAAGAGACTGTAAAGCAGTTTCAGATTTCCTCCATCCTGCCAAGAAATGCCTTGACACAATGTACATTTTTTTTTCTTCTTCTTCTAAGTATGTGTTCCTTTCTGAAAGCTTAAACTTCCATTCCAGAACTTTAATCTTTTTTTCACAGCGCCACGCAGTGGTTTGTTTGAGTAGTATAGTTTGTCGCTTAGTTGGAGCACTCTTTTGAGTTAGGTTTGTTTGGAGAAATCACTGCAGAAGGTTGAAAATATATTTATATATTTTTAGCTGTTTTGAGTGATTACATAGCAGTGCGTAACTGGCTATGAAATATTTAACTTATTTATTATCTTGTGAAAAGTATAGGCTATATGTTGGTAATTTGTCCATACTGTATTTATCAAGTATGATGAAGCAATAGATCTATATTCTTTTATGTTTAAATTATGATCGCCATTATTAATCTGCATAAAGTGGAGTGTATGTCCTTTTCACAGTAATATATATATATATTGTTTTTGGTCTCCTTTTGTAACTTCACTTGGTTATTTTTATTGTAAATTAGTAAAAAAAAAAATCTTAATTTAAGAGAACGTATGTGATATTTATTTCCTAAATTTTGTTTACGTTTATTAAAACAAAAGTTTGCGTGATTTGCTGTTCTGAGGTTGCTTGTAAGAGCTGTGGCAGGTGTTTTGAGAATCCTTATCTAGATGTTTCTGTAGAATGTATAAACAATGTGGTTGTGCAGACCGTCCAAACCTGAGCTAGCCTTGTTTTTCTTTTTTTTTTCTTTCATAGATCAGACTCGGTGACAAAGAACCCAAGTAAATAAATTAACCAAAAAAGTATTTTGTTTTCTTCTGTTTGTACGAGGTCACACTGTGATTCCAGCCACGCGCTAAAGAATGTAGCAATCCCTTGTGCCCCAGTATTATTGTGTAGTGCCTACAGGGTTCACCATCTTACATGCCTTAATATTAACCAAATAAAGTATTTTTCCTACATGTATCTTTTACACAAGTTTAATTGAATGTAGTGTTGGCGCTGAATTTCTTTTGAAGGTTGTTACCACTTATCATAAGACCCTGGGACAACCATACTTTTTTATTCCCATTCCTCTACTTTTGATTTTGTTTGATATTGACTAGTTCAGGGGATGCGCACTATGTATTTTTTGACTACTTTTATCAGAAGTAAAGCTTTTTGAATGTAACTAAAACGGACAAAAAGACAACCTGAGTTGTAATATAATTATTTTTGGAGAGTCAGTTCACTACAAATTGAGTGTGAGACTTTGTACTGTACATTTTCTTGTAGTTCTCCCAATAAAATGATTTTGAAAAGAGTCTTGTGCTGCTTGGTCTTATCCTTCACAGAAAGCATGAAGCAAGTGTCTTGGTATTTCTGGGAAGATCTTTCTCTAGTAGTGTCATCTGTTTTCAACACTACACCCTCTCTATCATTCCTACTACAGGAAGGACACTGCCTCCTAAAGACACTAGCATGTTCAGCTTTGCCATGCTCCTAACAAAAACACACTAAGTTATAAATCCCCAGCATCATTGAGGGGAAAAGACCTGAGTCATTAGTGAACACACCCATCTCTGGCATAGCTGTACCAAGGAGGCCTACTCTGTGACTTTGTCTTGGCTAGTGGCCAATGGGGCTTTGTGTTGACTAGAGTAGACCCTCCACAGTACAGCGCAACCACCAACCCTGACACTAGTGGGAGGTGAGGAACCTACCTTTTTAATGTGACTTGGTTTTATTATACTTGTCAGATAGGTAGGGTGTAATGGTAAGTGATAAAGCCGTCTCCATGCATACTTCACTAATAGGATGCCAAACTAGGATGATCATACCATGTGTGGATGTCATCCCCACATGGTATGTTTCATCTGTGTATGGATGAGAGTGGCCATAACCTCTATGATTTAGTCTTGAAATAAATCTGCAGAGGTCTCACACCTGTTTGCCAGGTCTGGAGCAGGTAGATAAAAGTCAAACGGGCAGGGTGAGAGTTGTTAACCCATTTAAAAGGTATTGCAGCACTATTTGTTTTTCAGGAGCCCCCTCAAGGAACTCCACCCATTTTCAATTGTCTATTCTGTGAAGTTATCAGGACCCGCAAAGTCATTAAGAAAATAAAGCCCTGGAAGTCATGTAGTGCGGAAAGTTCACGCCAAGATAAGGGAGGGTGATAAGGCTGAGCAAATATTGACAGAGTCCTCGGGTTTTCATAATGAAGTGTTGATGAAGAAGAGAGCTTAAGGGCCCACAATGCATGATGCCTGCGCCAAGTAGGGTTCAGGTGGTGGTGGTGGTAGTGTGTGTGTGTGTGGGGGGGGGGGGGGGGGGGTGCATGCATGCTCCTACAATGACAGGAAGTACTCTGACTTGTGATTACGGCAGGAAGAGCACAGTTCCTCACCTCGTCTGCTGTTAGTGTCCTTTTATTTTCCTTCTGACCGGTCCGGTGGGATGGCTGCTTCTAGAGGTTCCTATTTTTGCAACAGCGCGTTGCTTGAGAGCAGGTTGGCTTGCCCTGGCATTGTTTTTGTCATGCTCAGTAAGGCGTGAGCAACATCATGACTATTCCCATGCAACTTATTTCCAGAGCATCTGAGAGAGGGTAGTGTTTACTGAGGAGGGCGCGGATCGAGCGCCGACAACATCCAGCACCATTATGAAACTATTATCAATCAAATGTATTTATAAAGCCCGTCTTACATCAGCTGATGTTACAAAGTGCTTAAACAGAAACCCAGCCTAAAACCCCAAACAGCAAGCAATGTAGATGTAGAAGCACGGTGGCTAGGAAAAACTCCCTAGAAAGGCCAGAACCTAGGAAGAAACCTAGAGAGGAACCAGGCTATGAGGGGTGGCCAGTCCTCTTCTTGGCTGTGCCAGGTGGAGATCATAACAGAACATGGCCAAGATGTTCAAATGTTCATAGATGACCAGCAGGGTCAAATAATAATAATAATAATAATAATAATAATAATAATCACAGTAATCCTCAGGAGTAAATGTCAGTTGCCTTTTCATAGCTGATCAAAAGGGCTCTATACCACCCCTCTGCTACCAGTACTCCAGATTACCCAACAGTCCAAATGATATAGCCCGCATGAGTTAGACAGCATGGATCGCCTTACGGAGAGGCCCAATAAGAGAGTAAATGTAAAATAATCCCCTACCTATGTTCTGTTCGTGTCGTCTTAACACGTACAAATAACAGCCAAACGTGATGGGTATGTGTGAATCTCACAGAGAAGGGAGGATCATGGCCTTGGGTATTTGGTGAAGCTGTAAAATGTGACATGGCCTATCCACCTCAGTGAAGCTTCACTTAGATTGGTTGTGGCTCACACGTGATTGACACCTGAGAGCATGGCGACGTGCGGGTGTCAGTGAGCTGACGGGGTGTGTGGTCCATAAAGGAATGCCACTGCGAGTGCGAATGTAGGATCCGCTTCTGTTCATTCTGAAGTCTTGTGCGCTTACTCAGGCCCGTGTTGAAATAGAGCGCAATGAACAGGATGTAGGTGTAACACGTGCTGTTTCAGTGAATTAACCCTGACTATGGTTGCTGTGGACTGAGCACGCTGTGACAAAACACACTAGAATTATGGACCGGCACCTTAAGTGGGAGTGTTAGTTGAAAATACTGAAGGAGCGGTGCTCGTTTGGGGGAGTTCTTGGCAGCGTTTAAGTCCATCGCTCCTTTCACTTAACGATATTACTGAAGAAAGAGTTTGTAGCATGGAACAGAAATCCTTGTGTTTGTGTGTGTGTGTGTGTGTGCGCGCATGTGCATCCGTGGATGTGTGTTTATGCATCGCTAGTAATTACATATAATCATCCAAAATGTTTATACTGTACAAATAGTGTAGCTATGATGGGTGGCGGTGGTGTGGTATAGGAGAGCCTCATCGTGAAGAAGTGTTCCCGCTCAGTGATTACCCAGGCAGGCTGTGTGGGATTGTCACGCAGCAGGAAAGGTATATTTTACGAGGGCCACAGAGAGCCGGTTCTATAAAAAGGGGCGAGGCAGCCTTTGAGGTTTTACCTGCATCTGGGAGGAAGTTAAAGGGGTCAAAGGTCGCCTACAGACGGATGTTGGTTGGGGAGACTGACTGACTGCTTGGTGGAGAGAGGGCGGTGCTTTCACTCACATCCATATTTCATATCACTGGGTTTTAAACAAAGGCTGTGTTGATACAATCTTACAGAGGGCAGGAAATGACTGTTTGTACATGCTAATGATGTTATATTTCTTCCTAATTCCCTCTGTTTTTCCTTTGGTATGTCCCATTTTTCTACCTAACCACACGTATAGGCTAGTATTATGTTAGGCTTTTGAATACCCAAGCATACACTGGTTAAGCATTCATATAAACACTTTTTTTTTTTTGTGTGGTCAGGTCTGTGGATTTGGAAAATCCATATCCGCCTAACTAATATTTATCTTTGGACCCACAATGTGGTGAGTGTTTTGGTGAACTATGGCTGCCTTGCATCACCCAAATGCAGTAGTGTAGTGGTGCCTGGAGAAGTGTCTACCCTCTACAACTCCACTTCCCAAATGGGTGCTACACATTGGTCGGGGAGGGGTGAGTTACCCCCGTACAATATAAAGCGCGTTGAATTTCATCATCGGTATAGTGGGGGTGTCACCATTCTTCCTTTACCGTAACCACTAACCAGATTGTTGTAATCTGAGTCACGTTTTGGACCGTCTCTCTCACACGCGTTGTGTTACTGCACAGATATTACCGGTAGTACACGACCACCGCCTCTGGCTGGGACATCAAGTCGAGTTCTAGTTTGTGTGGTTCAGAGAGTGTCTCTTCCCTTACGTGGAGCCCTCTGCCCTTGGCCGTGCAGCTCGTCCAAGCGGTACTGCAGCACCTCCATCAATAAGGCCTTTAAGGGTCAGAGGACCAGGAGCCGAGTCCAGGCACAGACCACCTTTATCCTACACGTTCAGGCTGCTCATTCATGGGAGCTGTGCAGGAGAGCACACACACTCCATGGCGCACACACTCTGAGCGGCCTCTGTGTGCTCACACACGCCCGGCCGTGGACCGAGCAAATAAACCCCCCCCCCCCCCCATCTGTGGACTCGAACTCAGCCCACCTTTAGCTGCCTGCACACTCTCAATGAGTACACGCATGTACACACACGCACGGACTCAACCACACACACATCACAGAACTATACTGTCAATGGAGATACATTACTTATAGAAAACAGAACTCACATTAAAGTGAAATTCGATAGCGAAAACAAACTATACTCCCCTAAACATTTACTAGTACTCTCTCATACCACCGCTGTGTCAGACAGTTTATAACATGTCTATGTAGCATGTGCAATATGGGTCCTTGGCCAATGGGTGTGTGCCGCTGTGCTTTCTAATACATGGGAGGTCAGAGTGCATTTAGCCTTCAGTAAAGATGACCCTCACCTTCTCCTCACGAGGACAGAGTGGGATCTCTGATGGCTCAAAGTGGGTCAAATACACAGTGCTGCGTGGCCCGCTAACATACCCTCCCATGTATTCTCACATTACATCACTTCTGGAGAAGAACTGCTCTTCTGTTTAGCCTTGGGGGGGCTGAGAACTAGACTTGTTCAATTAATAATTTAGGGCTTACTGGGAAATGTTCACAGCCATCGTATTGCGCCAGGTCGACTGAGTAAGAGGGGGTTTTTGGAACATTTGTTTAACGTTGTGGTAATGTTAGACTGTGATTCACAGATGCATTGACCTGAATCAGAGGATCTCTCACGTTTTGTATCAGTTTACAGCACAGTGCATGATCTATTTACCTACAGCCAGACCGTATGTAAGGTCTAATTGCTTGGCAGACTGTTTTTAGAGTCTATAACCCATTTACTCACTGAAGTTAATGGCCTTAGTCAGCTAGGAGTCACGTGTCTCGACTGTTCAAAGCAGACAGTGTAAGACGTTGTAACAATGACTAAACTGTAGGCTATTACCATTTCTAACCACAGAGTTAGTTCAGTTTCAACCGAAGGCCAAAAAGCATATTTACCTTGCCCCCCCCGCTCCCCTCGTTTTCAAAGTGGTTCAGTCCAAAATCACCCCTGATTGACCCCCCCCCCCCCCTTCTTCCTCAGTGGTTCGGTCCTAAAGGACTCCTGAGGCGCCTAAGGAAATGAGAGGTTGAGATTTCTCCCTCGATAAGTTCCAACCTGTCAGTATGTTTTTCTAACGGCACGTTACACGGCTGTCGAGCCCCAGCGACGTGTTTCAGATTACTTCCATTTTAAGGCTGGAAGTAATTCAGTTTGCCATTCAGTTTGGTGTCTATGAGAGAAGAGTTAGATAAACTGTTTACGAAAATGCTCCTGCTTTTTTTATTTCCGGAAAAGTATATGAACTGATTCTTTACAGGTGGAATGTTTTTGGCTGGTTTCGCTCAACGTTAATTCCTGTCAAATATCTCAGATATAGAGTCATGTTTATGGGAGTCGTTTCTATGGCAGTGGCTTTACAGGGTTTTATTCTCCTGGAGAAGGGGGGAAAACATAGTCCTGGTTTGAGAAGAGGCCTGGTTGTCAGCACGTTGGTCTCTCAGGGAAAACAGTGTGATCTGTGAACAAGTTCAGTGTGTGAGTCATGAGGAAGAGCAGTCAACTCACTATCTCACTTATCTTCACCTCCTTGGCCTGACTGTGAAACTCATCAGCCTCTCTTTCTCTCTGTCTCCATTTCATTTATGGTTCTCCTTCTCTCTCTGTCTTTTTCTTGCACTGTGATCTCTCCCTCTTTTTCTCTCTCCTCTCTGTGAGTCTCGCTCCCTCATTCTCTATTTCTCTTCTTTCTATTTCTCAATCTCTTTTCTTGCCTTGTCTTCTCGCTCTCTTGCTCTCTCTCTCCGTCTCCATCGCTCTCTCTCTCTCTCTCTCTCTCTCTCTGTCTTTCTCTGTTGCTCTCTTTCTCTGTCTCTCTCTCTTTCTCCGTCTGTCTCTCTCTCTCTCTCTCTGTCGCTCTCTTTCTCTCTGTCGCTCTCTTTCTCCGTCTGTCTCTCTTTCTCCGTCTCCATCGCTCTCTCTCTCTCTGTCTTTCTCTGTTGCTCTCTTTCTCCGTCTCTCTCTTTCTCCGTCTGTCTCTCTCTTTCTCCGTCTGTCTCTCTCTTTGTCTGTCTGTCTCTCTCTCTCTGTCGCTCTCTCTCTCTCTGTCACTTTCTCTCTCTCTGTCGCTCTCTTTCTCCGTCTCTCTCTCTTTCTCCGTCTGTCTCTCTCTCTGTCGCTCTCTTTCTCTCTGTCGCTCTCTTTCTCCGTCTGTCTCTCTTTCTCTGTCTCTCTGTCTCTCTCTCTCCCTCTCATGTGGTATTTAGAGGGATTATCTCGCCTCATGATGTACAATAGCCTTCAGCGTTGCCCTGACAACCCGGAGCGTTGTGGTAACCAGGTTACCTGTTGAGTGAGTTCCCGTCTTCATCCCTGTGTCAATATTTCACCTGCAGCAGCTAGACCTTGGGGGTTGCAACACTGACCTACTTTTCCCCGCGGCGGAGGAAGAGATAGCAGCTAGGGCCTGTTCTGACCTACCAGACAGGTCTTCTACCTGGACTGGCCAAGTTGTTTTCTTGCTCCCTCTATCAGGCTTAATGAGAGGATAGGTCTTTTTATTTGTATGTATTTAACCTTTATTTAACCAGGAAGGGCTCATTGAGATTTGAAATCTCTTTTTCAAGAGCGTCCTGGCCAAGGTAGGCAGCACCAAGTCATTACACCATTACAGACAGACAACATGAAAAACTACAAGTAATCTAGTAAAAACCATAGAATACACAAGAGTATAACAAAATCATAAACATTGACGGGTCAGGGAATCAGTCTCAAAATCCTTCATCAGTGATTTAAAAAACACCAATCGGAACAAGTTCTTCAGTTTAAAAGTATTTTGTAAGGCGTTCCAAGACGATGGGGCAGAGTACATAAAAGCCCTTTTACCAAATTCAGTTCGGACATTTGGAACAGTTAGCAGGATAAAGTCCAGCGAACGGAGAGAGTACCCACCACATTTCTGAACAATAAAAATGCCAAAATAAAATGGTAGTAAACCCAAAATGACTTTGTAAATAAAAGTATACCAGTGACTGAGCCTACGAGTGACTAGAGAAGGCCAGCCAACCCTGGTATACAAAGTGCAGTGGTGCGTAAGGGTTTTGCAGTTTTAAAATACATCTCAAAGTGCCATGGTAAAGGGTGTCAATTGATCTCAAACACTGAGTGGAAGCATTCATATATAAAATATCCCCATAGTCTAGTAAAGGCATAAATGTAGCTGATACTAGCCTCCTTCTGGCTTCAAAAGAAAAACAGGCCTTATTCCTGAAATAAAATCCCAACTTCAGCTTCATTTTTTTTGTAAATTGTTGAATATGCAATTTAAAAGAGAGGCCATCATCAATTAAAATTCAAAGATATTTATATGAGGTTACAGTCACAATCTCATTGCCCTGACAGGTAGTAATAGTAAACATTACACAAGCAACACACAGCACCATTCTGGCCTGGCACTCCGAGAAATAACAAGGCTTCACAGGAGCTCGTACTGCATTAATTCAGATGATTGAATTGGAAGACGTGAAGTTACTATGTACTGGATACAAATACACTCGTTCTTTTCTCATCAGTTCGGGTTTTTATTTAGTCGGGTTGCAAATATGTTGTACTTTATCTGTCATTAATGAAAAACAGGATAATACCTCAGGAGATAAAGCTGCTATCACCTTTCCCATGGATGGATTAGTGAAAATCTAATCTCAATATCGACAAACATGTTACTATCTTGCCTCAGGTCATAGGTCTAGTTATCTGAAGATAACACGGCAACATCCAAATAGCAATAGTCTTGCACATGCCCAATACTACTGATTGTGAAGGACTTGGACTGGGGGTTAGAGTACTGAGTCAATTGTGGCACTACCGCCTGTGTGTGTACTCACTAGAAACTCTGTTCCATCCCATAAAACTGAGTGTGTTTGTACGCACCTCAACCACTGAGGTTCCTTTTCACATGACCAAATATAGTACATTCCTTCTGATGGTAAACACATGCACGCACACACACACACACACACACACACACGGTTGAGTGCTCAAACATACACATGCTATCTGTGAAATGCCACTATATGACTGGTTTAAGGGCATCATGTATTTTATTCTTTATTTACCCCTTTTTCTCCCCAATTTCATGGTATCCGACTGGTAGTTACGGTCTTGTCTCATCGCTGCAACTCCCGTACGGACTCGGGAGAGGCGAAGTTCGAGAGCCGCGCGTCCCCCCCCCGAAACATAACCCTGCTTCTTGACACAACGCCCACTTAACCCCGAAGCCAGTTGCACCAATGCGTCGGAGGAAACGCCGTGCACCTGGCGACCGTGTCAGCGTGCACTGCGCCCGGCCCGCCGCAGGAGTCGCTAGTGCGCGACGGGACAAGGACATCCCTGCCGGCCAAACCCTCCCCTAACCCGGAAGACGCTGGGCCAATTGTGCGCCGCTCCATGGGTCTCCCGGTCGCGGCCGGCTGCGACAGAGCCTGGACTCGAACCCAAAGGCATCATGTTTGAGTGGGATGTGTGATCCACCACAGGATCTGTCTTGTTCAGCCAGTGACCTGAGGAGCTTTATCTGAACCTATCTAAACCCTGCAGTCTCTCTTTGTGTGTGTCTGCGTGTATGTGTCTATGTCTTTGTAATATTTGAGCGCACAAATATGTGTGTGCAGGAGTAGAGAACGTAAGCCAGTGCGTCGGTGATAAACGACCGCCTATGATGTCAGGGCCCAGTGTGTGTGTATCATTAGGCTGACTCCTCCCCCAATCACCTGGGCGCCAGGTAGGGAACAAGAACAGATGGAAACATCTGCAGACACGCCCCCGTCCCTCACACCTACACTATCCTGCCTCTCTAACGTCACAACAACTACCTTAACCTCTCACCCATAGCCTTGCTGCACCCTTCCATGCCATTACTAGCCAGACACAGTTGCCTGTATGTTACCCATTAGAAATAGAATTGGCTACATTGCTGTATTTGTGTACTGTATTTGTTTTACTTTCTACACTAGGTTTACAATTTGCTATGGGAATCAGGAGGGTGATATGCATATCCCAAACATAAGTTTACAGGCGCTTTTTCATTTTCTTTATCAGGGAACTAATCTGATTCCCTCACTTGGTGATGTCATCTTCGTCTTTAATGTTACGAATACACTTATCACTGTCCTCAGGACCACTGGGTTTCACCATCACTCGCAGGGGACATCT
>NC_042961.1:24505656-24540656 GCF_901001165.1 Salmo trutta | reverse complement strand
ATTCATGATGAACACTAACTCCGCTGCACCTTGGTCTACTCTCTCTCATGACAGCCCTTACACATCATCAAATCACCTATGCTTAGTCTAATACAGTAACAATGAAAAGACACCAAAAACAATTTAGTCCAATCAACGTAAGCTAAATATGATATGGCTTTCCATTGTTATGATTTGTGTATGCGGGCGTGTGTTCGTGCAAGTAGAAAAAGCATGTAGACTCGCACTACTTGTAGAGAAACGCCAATGCCATTATCCTCTCTTTCATGTTGACGAAACGGTCTATGACTCTGTCCTAGGCTGCCAGGATAAAATGCTTGCTCGCTAGCCTAACCTGCTTCATGGGCAATGTAAGCTAGTTAACCTTATACACTTTCTACATCTAGGTACATATTGAACTTCCGTCCTCTCAGTCCATGGGCACAATGTATGAATTTATGGTTGGATCAGAATCGCTGTTATCATCATTGGGGCAGTACAGAGAATTAAGTAAAACCACAAGTCCAAATTCCTATCTCCATCCATGGCTAATTTAGGAAAGGCACAATTTTAGCTAGCTAGCTAACAACAACACAACGAGATGTAACAATTCAAGTTGTTTCTGTCAATGATGTATTTCTCTTGATGCAATGTGATTGGAGTGAAGCCAAATCCAAACTGGCTTCCTTATGACCATTTTTTGGGTGCTCCAGGATCATTCATAGTTGAGCTCACTCAGTTTAGCTCAACGCTGATTGGCTATTTTATGCTTTTTTTATTAAGGGAGGCCAAATGCACGCTGGCGTCCTTTGCATTCAACGCTATGGGCTGCAACAATGTCATACTATTTATGACCAGACAGCATCAGACAGATGGCCTACACATACAGAGATAGAGTGGCACTGTTTTGCTCGCTCAGATGCTTTGTCCGGTGAGATACACTGTATATACAAAAGATAATTCTGCTATTTCAGCCACACTTGTTGCTGACAGGTGTATAAAATCAAGCACACCGCCATGCAATCTCCATAGACAAACACTGGCAGTAGAATGGCTTTATTGAAGAGCTCAGTGACTTTCAACGTGGCACTGTCATAGGATGCCACCATTTCAACAAGTCAGTTCGTAAAATTTCTGCCCTGCTAAAGCTGCCCCGGTAAACTCTAAGTGCTGTTATTGTGAAGTGGAAACGTTTAGGAGCAACAACGGCCCAGCCGCGAAATAGTAGGCCACACAATCTCACAGAACGGGACCGACAGGTACTGAAGCACGTACAGTGGCTTGCGAAAGCATTCACCCTGCTTGGCATTTTTCCTATTTTGTTGCCTTACAACCTGGAATTAAAATAGATTTTTGGAGGGGGGTTGTATCATTTGATTTACACAACATGCCTACCACTTTGAAGATGCAAAATACTTTTTTTTGTGAAACAACCAAGAAATAATACAAAAAAACGGAAAACTTGAGCCTGCATACCTATTCACCCCCCCAAAGTCAATACTTTGTAGAAACACCTTTTGCAGCAATTACAACTGCAAGTCACTTGGGGTATGTCTCTATAAGCTTGGCACATCTAGCCACTGGGATTTTTGCCCATTCTTCAAGGCAAAACTGCTCCAGCTCCTTCAAGTTGGATGGTTTCCGCTGGTGTACAGCAATCTTTAAGTCATACCACAGATTCTCAATTGGATTGAGGTCTGGGCTTTGACTAGACCATTCCAATACATTTAAATGTTTCCCCTTAAACCACTCAAATGTTGCTTTAGCAGTATGCTTAGGGTCATTGTCCTGCTGGAAGGTGAACCACCATCCCAGTCTCAAATCTCTGGAAGACTGAAACCGGTTTCCCTCAAGATTTTCCCTGTATTTAACGCCATCATTCATTCAATTCTGACCAGTTTCCCAGTCCCTGCCGATGAAAAACATCCCCACAGCATGATGCTGCCACCACCATGCTTCACTGTGGGGATGGTGTTCTCGGGGTGATGAGAGGTGTTGGGTTTGCGCCAGACATAGCATTTTCCTTGATGGCCAAAAAGCTCAATTTTAGTTTTATCTGACCAGAGTACCTTCTTCCATATGTTTGGGGAGTCTCCCACATGCCTTTTGGCGAACACCAAACATGTTTGCTTATTTTTTTCTTTAAGCAATGGCTTTTTCTGGCCACTCTTCTGTAAAGCCCAGTTCTGTGGAGTGTACGGCTTAAAGTGGTCCTATGGACAGATTCTCCAATCTTCGCTGTGGAGTTTTGCAGCTCCTTCAGGGTTATATTTGGTCTCTTTGTTGCCTCTCTGATTAATGCCCTCCTTGCCTGGTCTGTGAGTTTTGGTGGGAGGCCTTCTCTTGGCAGGTTTATTGTGGTGCCATATTCTTTCCATTTTTTAAGAATGGATTTAATGGTGCTCCGTGGGATGTTCAAAGTTTCGGATATTTTTTTATAACCCAACCCTGATCTGTACTTCTCCACAACTTTGTCCCTGACCTGTTTGGAGAGCTCCTTGGTCTTCATGGTGCCGCTTGCTTGGTGGTGCCCCTTACTTAGTGGTGTTGCAGACTCAGGGGCCTTTCAGAACAGGTGTACATATACTGAGATCATGTGACGGGTCATGTGACACTTAGATTGCACACATGTGGACTTAATTTAACTAATTATGTGACTTTGGAAGGTAATTGGTTGCACCAGATCTTATTTGGGGGCTTCATAGCAAAGGGGGTATTTTTTTTCATTTCACTTCACCAATTTGGACTATTTTGTGTATGTCCATTACATGAAATCCAAATAAAAATACATTTAAATTACAGGTTGTAATGCAACAAAATAGGAAACACGCCAAGGGGGATGAATACTTTTGCTAGGCACTGTAGCACGTAACAATGGTCTGTCCTCGGTTGCAACACTCACTACCGAGTTCCAAACTGCCTCTGAAAGCAACGTCTCATCGGAAGCTTCATGAAATTGGTTTCCATGGCCGAGCATGGAATCACCAATGCCAAGTGTCGGCTGGAGAGGTGTAAAGCTCGCCGCCATTGGACTCTGGAGCAGTGGAAACGTATTCTCTGAAGTGATGAATCACGCTTCACCATCTGGCAGTCCAACAGACGAATCTGGTTTTTGTAGGAAAATATGTAATGATTTGGAAATGTCTCTGGGAATGAGGTTAGGGAGGTAGTTAGGGACGTCGATTATAAAAGAGATTTAGTTTGTGTTATAAACTCATTAGACTTTTAGCCTCCTGGTCTCTTACACACATACTCCCTGCACTGCTCCCAAAGAGGATAGACAATAACATGCAACAGAGTCATATTATATATATATAATCAGCAGACATACTGTAAATCTCCTGTGTAGAGTGCCTTGTTGCCAACCTGAATGTAGCTTTTAAAAGAGACCATCTAAAAGTAACAACTAGTCCACTGTCAATATACAGTCAGATTAAGATTAACAAAAAATACTTTATAAAATAAATAATGCAAATACTGAGCTATACTGTATGCAAAATAAAATGGAAATTGTATTATTTCATACTAATACAATTGCTCAGAGAAAGAGATTTTATTTAAAACGATCTAAAAAAGATTGGGGCCACAATTGTTTTGAAAATGCTTTATGAGATTGGACAACAAGTTGGAAGGGATCTTAGACCATTCCTCCATACAGAATCTTTCCAGATCCTTGATATCATTGTCTGCTCTAATGGACTGCCCTCTTCAATTCAAACCACAGGTTTTCAATGGGGTTCAAGTCCGGAGACTGAGATGGCCATTGCAAAATGTTGATTTTGTGGTCAATTAACCATTTCTTTGTGGATTCTGATGTGTGCGACAATGCAAATAGTCTGGGTAGCCATTTGATTAGCTGTTCAGGAATCTTATGGCTTGGGGGTAGAAGCTGTAAAGAATCCTTTTGGACCTAGACTTGGTGCTCCGGTACCGCTTGCCGTGCGGTAGCAGAGAGAACAGTCTATGACTAGGGTGTCTGGAGTCTTTGAAAATCTTTAGGGCCTTCCCCCCTGACACAGCCTGGTATAGAGGTCCTGGATGGCAGGAAGCTTGGCCCCATTGATGTACTGGGCCGTACACACTACCCTCTGTGGTGGGTTTGGTGTCGAAAGGAAAGATGCACATGCATGCAGAAAATACCTCGATAACTACTGTAAAATATGGTGGTGGATCATTGATGTTATGGGGCTATTTTGCATCCACTGGTCCTGGGGCCCTTTTTAAGGTCAACACATTAGTGATGCACAACACAGTACTTGTGTACATGATGGCCATTGCACATTAAAGTAATATGGATTAATAAAAGCCATTATTCACAAAGTTATCATAGTACACACATTTATTTGTAAGCCTAATTGTCACAGTTGTCGTCGGTGAAGGAGGACCAAAACGCAGCAGGTATGTGCAGGCTCATCTTGACTTTTATTAACCATCAAAATGAACACCAAAATAACAAACAGAAATACGATCGACAAAAAACAGTCTGGTAAGGCACAAGGCTAAACACAGAACAATCTCCCACAAAATACAAGACAAACACACCCAACTAATATAGGACTTCCAATCAAAGGCAACACCAAACAGCTGCCTTCAATTGGAAGTCCAACCCCAATTAACTCAACATAGAACCACACACACTAGACTAAACATAGAAATACATGAAAACCAAACAGTGCCCAAAAACCCCGGAATACTTATTCAAACACCCTTTTAACAAACACACCACCCTGAACCGCATAAAACAAATACCCTCTGCCACGTCCTGACCAAACTACAATACTAATTAACCCTTATACTGGCCAGGACGTGACACTAATATTGTAAAAAAGACAATATCATTTTTTTTACGAGTTATTCTGTAGTATACTGTACATAGCTACCTCAATTACCTTGTACCCCTGCACATTGACCCGTTACTGGTCCTCCCTGTATATAGCCTATGTTATTTTTACTCGTTATTGTTATTAGTTGTTCACAATTTATTCCTTGTGTCACTAGCATTTCACTGTTAGTCTACACCTGTAGTCTATGAAACGTGTGATAAATTCCATTTTGTTTTATTTGACGAGACACACAACTCTGTGGTATATTGCAAAACAGCAAATGCGTTTTCAAAATGTAATTGCCTTCTCAAAACATAAATACCTTGATAAAAACGGTATTATACCGTCAAAATTACAAATACATTCATCAAAAGAACTCGACCGCCTGCAAAACTATTAACGTAACCATACGTATCTCTTGAGTCCAAGCAGACAAAACAGAAAGTTAGTCTGTGTTTTAAAAATCCCAGTAGATAAATACATTTTCTTAAAAATCATAAAGCTCAAAATTGGAAGTGCAGCAGATTTACTCTCAATTACTCTCTTTTTATGTGTATTTCACCAAACAATTTTATACACATCAAATTAATATTATTCCTGCAGGATCACAATCGAATTCCCTGTATTCAATGCAAAGGTTTGCTCATAGTTTTGTAGACGTTCCATTGGCGCACAGAAACACAATCCACAATAGAAATAAGGAAAGGTGAATATAATGTAGGAACTGTATTGGCCTAAATCCACACCAACGCAAAGCTCTATAATGGAAGGTCACAATGTTGAAGATAATGACTTATTATACAGTATACTACAAAATTCTATAGAAAGCACTACATGATCAAGGTATACTACAGTATAGTATAGTATAGTTTTCTACAGTATACTACATAACTCTATGGTAAGTATTACACATGATTGAGGGAGTATAGTATAGTATTCCATGTACTATAGTACTATAGTATTCTATTAGTAAACTATAGTATTTTTATTTGTAAATCAAGTACATCTAATTGCTAAAATATACTTAAGTGTCAAAAAGTAAAAGTATAAATCATTTCAAATCCCTTTACTGCAGTGGGCTAAATCAGGGTCACACAAAGTATTTGTTGGTATTCTTAAACAAATCTACTTTGAAACAAAAGTATACACCTTACACATATGGTTATAGGCTTAACAAAAATAAGACACTTGTACCATGTCAGATATAGAGTTCAAATGTATTACATTTTGAGTTGCATCCCAATATTACACTTTAAATACGTCACAGAAGACTGAAATATAACAAAACCGTAAACAAAGAACACTGGATTTTCAGCGTTTTTTAAATGTTATTTTATTAATTATGAAATGATGTAAAATATTAATACCATTCCAACCATGAAGCCACTTGGTCATTTGACTGCCACAAAGGGCTATGCAAACCAGAAGGCACCATTTTCTTGTTGAAAAGAAAATAGCCAGGGGCACTCTCCAACACTCTGATATAATTTAAAAACGAAGCATGTGTGTTTATTGAGTCTGCCAGATCAGAGGCAGTAGGGATGATCAGGGATGTTCTCTTGATAAGTGTGTGAATTGGACCATTTTCCTGTCCTGCTAAGCATACAAAATATAAGTACTTTTGGGGAAATGTATGGAGTAAAAAGTACATTATTTTCTTTAGGAATGTAGTGAAGTAAAAGTAATAGTTGTCAAAAATATAAATAGTAAAGTACAGACACCCCAAAAAACTACTTAACTAGTACTTTAAAGTATATTTTACCTAAGTACTTTACACCACTGGTGGACACTGTGCTTAATCATTTTAACTGGGTGGTGCATTCCAGTACAAAGACAGGCTAGTGATCATAGACCACCCCATATCTAGACTACGACCCGAAATGACCGCTGTCACTGACCCATGGGCCATGCAACATATGAGTGGCAGTGTTTCCAGTGTGTGTGTGTGTGTGTGTGTGTGTGCGCGTGTGCATATTCTACCATTAGAAAAATGCAGATAAGGAATCATCTTTGTGGTGGTGATATGTGTATGTGTCACAGGAGGTTGGTGTCACCTTAACTGGGGAGGACGGGCTCGTGGTAACGACTGGAGCGGAATCAGTGGAATGGTATCAAATACATCAACCACATGGTTTCCATTCGCTCCGTTCCAGCCATTATTATGAGCCGTCCTCCCCTCAGCAGCCTCCACCGGTGTGTGTGTGTGTGTGCATAAAGGTGTGTGAGAGAGATAGAGAGAAGAGAAATTGTGTTATGCAAACCCATTTCCCACCATGACGTGTTAACCAGCCGTGTCTGTGCAGTGTCTGACATGGCATGACGTCAGACAGGTCTATTCATATATATATATATGTGTGTGTTTGGGTTGTGTCAGCGTGCAACACACATTGAAACTGTCTAGGGGGGGAGTTGACGTGGTTAGCCCTTTCAGCTCTGACTCATCTCATCCTGTACGGTTGGGAGTACGTCTACACATCTACACAGCCGCAGACAAAAAGTCACCTCTTCACCTACACGGCCTGGGCTTCCTCAGAAGGGCCTGTCTGGGGTTCAGTGATCGAGGCAAGCTTCCACAGTATTCGTCGCAGTGTTCCTACAGCATTAGTCTGGGTCTATCTGTCCCTGTCTGACCCTCTCCTCCGACACTCGTCACCTGCTAAGTTATTCATGTCTTGCTACAATGCATGATTTGTTATTTTTGTTGCACCACATTATCCATACCCATGTGTCTGGGTAACGGAACACAACTTACGTGGATGTGGGAGTCATTACTATAGAGAAAGCAGAGACAAAACAAGTTGACGTCAGTTCAGCTTCATGTTTCTGATTTGATTTCTCTGATTCTAGCTTTAGAGAACTGTGTGTGTGTGTGTGTGTGTGTGTGTGTGTCTGTGTGTGTGTGTGTGTGTGTGTGTGTGTGTGTCCGCCTCATGTTCGTTAAGAGAATAGTAGAAACTTTATCCTCCCTTGGGATTCTTGAAAATAAGATTTTGTTCTTAACTGACTTGCCTAGTTAAATAAAGGTAAAAAAAAAATAGTTGAATCAGGTTATGGGCTGTTGTAGTCAGTGGTGTGTATTCATGGATGCTGAGGGAAGTCAGGCTTCCCCCCAAAAATGACCAATACAATAAAAAAAAAAGATAAAATAATTTATCTTTCGTCTCTCTGTGTTTAATAATTTTCCTACAATTAGCAAGGAGAAACCATCCGAGCAATCGAAAACGCGCCCCTCTGTCTCTCTGCATGGGGCTGGGCTTCGCCAGTGATTTTACCCACGCACCGCTGCTGGTTGTAGTAGATAAACAGCCTGTCATGCTTTGTTTCAGACACTTTATGTTTTGGGAAACATTACCTACCTACCCCCCCCCCCCCCCCCCCCACACACACACTGGGTCTCCTGATTCCTCATACAGTATGTAGGGCAGCTGATATGGGACCAGGTCACTGATAAGGAACCAACAGCTGTCGCTGGGATCAAATCCCAACGCAATATTGAACAGGACTCAACTTCCATCAAAATACTCACTGGTAAAATGACAGCAACATAAACATTCCTGTTTGTCTAGATAGTGAGATGCAGAGCTAACATTCATCCAGTATCCCGTATCCAGTATTCATGAACATCTGTGACCTCAGGAAGTGTTGTTGGCCGTCTGTGACAGGAAAATGGCCAGATAGGAGAGCAATATTTAATATGGATGTGCTTTTGACAGGAAGGATGGCAGAAGAAAACGCTGAGAGTGGAGAGAGTGGAGAGAATGAGAGTTGGAGCACTTGGGCCAAGAGGTGCCTTATGGCAGAAGAGACAGGAAGTGACATCACCGTGGGGATACATTCTGCACCTGTTTATTGGCCAGACTGGTTGTGCTTCTCTGGCCTCCAATCATGCTGCGTGGGAACCAGGTCCAGGCTGACAAGCACAAACGGGCAAACATAACACACTGTTGGCTTAGGGGTTGTGCGCGTGTGTGTGTGTGTGCGTGTGCGTGTGCGTGTGCGTGTACGTGTGTGTGTGTGTGTGTGTGTGTGTGTGTGTGTGTGTGTGTGTGTGTGTGTGTGTGTGTGTGTGTGTCAGAGAGACAGAGAGTCTGGTTTTGCGCGTGTGTGTCTGTGTGTGCTTTTGTGAATGTTTGTGTGCGTGACTTTACTGTGTGTTTGTGTGTGTGTGTGTATGTGTGTGTGTGTGTGTGTGTGTGTGTGTGTGTGTGTGTGTGTGTGTGTGTGTGTGTGTGTGTGTGTGTGTGTGTGTGTGTGTGTGTGTGTGTGTGTGTGCGTGCGGGCGTGTGCGTGCGTGAGTCTGTACTATGTGCATGTGTGTGTGACAGTCTGGAAGGCAGGTTTGCTGATAGTATCTCCCAGCTCTGATTTGGATGGCTGCAAGATGCTGACAAGTGACTGTTATTTCATGGCCCCACTGGGGGCCAACGTGAAGGAACATGACTATGAAAAACTCCCTCCCTGTTCCTCCTTGCTGTCGGCCGGGGGCTCACTGGAAAAAGAGTGCAGTTCGGAAAACCACTTCATTCATGGATGTGCCATCCCATTAACCAAAAATTCCATCGAAAACCCAGAGGACACGAGAAGAGACGGGAGTAGACAGGAGGGGACAGGTGGTTCCTGGGTAGAAAGGTTGACATTTGATCAGATTGGTAGCCCTCTCTGGGAGAGGGAAGAGAGGAAACAGGGGAAGGGGAAACAGGGGTGTGTGAGACACAGTTGACAGCTCTCTGTCCCAGGCTGGGCCCACTGAGACACTCAGGAGTCTTTCCATCAGCTATCATATCCTGTCAATGAAAGCGAGAGAGCTGCCTCTCCCTTTCTTTCTCTCTCCATCTCCCTATCTCGCACTCTCCCCCACTTTCTCTTGCTCTGTCTGTCTATCTCTCTTTCCCTCTTTCTCTCTCTCTCTCTTGCTTTCTCTTCTACACTCTCAGAGAGCAGCCAGAGAGCCCTCTACCTGTCTATCTGACTCTCACTCTGTCTTGGTTGGCATCAGTGGCGACGCGTCATTCAGGGCAGGTGGGGCAGAGCAGAATCTACGGGTAGAGCTCGAAAGTTCAAGCCCCTCGGGTGCCACCATAGACTTACATTAGAAGTGCCCATCCAAGAAGGCTCAAGGTCATTGGCCACAGATAAAATGACGTCAAATCACGTTATATCTACCGTAGCTTTGATTGGACTGATCATGTCAACATCGTACTTTCAAAGTCTCAGCTAGAAAGCTAGAAAAGCAGTCATCATCAAGCGTCAAGTCAACAATCTACTGGCAAATCATTTTCAAACCTTGTCATATGAAGAGAAATTAGAGATAAAACCTATTGGTGCTCAATCGGCCATTGGACATAAACATTACACAACAACTTGGAAATCGCAAATTCAGCAATGAGTGCTAAGGCGCCACTGCAGCTCCGGGTTCGATCCCAGGCTGTGTCACAGCCAGCTATGACCGGGAGACCCATGAGGCGGCGCACAATTGGCCCAGCGTAGCCCGGGTTAGGGGAGGGTTTGTCCGGCCGGGATGTCCTTGTCTCGTAGTGCTCTACCGACTCCTTGTGGTGGGATGGGCGCTTGCAAGCTGACTTTGGTTGTCATTTCGACAGTGTTTCCTCCGACACATTGGTGCGGCCGGCTTCCGGGTTAAGCGAGCAGTCAATCCAGCATGACTTCTGCCTCGTTCAAAACAACTGGAAACTCAGAACTGGGAAATCTCAGACTTCAGTGAGTTCAAGACAACTGGGAACTCGGATAAAACTAGCTCCGACTGTATAACTGATGCAATATGCCAGGTAGATATGTATACTGTAGCCAAGAAAGTGTATGTTGTGTAGTAAGCTGTTAGTAGCCCATGTGCCTCACCCTAATAATTTGGTCCCTTTCCTCCCTCATAACTTAGCTTATTTTTATGACTTGATGGTGCACATGTAGTCTACAGCCTGTTTTAGAGAAATGTCATCATCGAATATTGTAAGAGCGTTCATTGTCTGCTTATATGCCCCCTTTATTTATCCTACAGTTTTGACTGGGTGTACAGGGAGAAAACTGTAAGAATGGCCCATGTTCTGAATTCTGTCTCTGTACATTTCAAAAGTGCTGAACAAACAGTTATATTGACTACGTCCTTCCTAGCTCGCTCATTAATGTCTTAATTGAAATTACAGATTGCCTCTTATCTGCTCGTTGTCCCCTTATGCCGTAGTTTGTACATCTCAATTGTCTGTAGAATCCACATTTGTTTAAGGAAGTCAGCCATATCAGCTATGGTTTTTTAAAAGGCAGTAAATAAGGCTGAATGAACTGTTTCCCTGCCAGACAAGGCTCTGCTGATAGCCAGGTGTAGCAGTGGTAAGGACTCACTACATGGTTCTGAAAAGAAAGCTCTGCTGTTGGGACAGCTTATATAGAACCTAACAGTTTGTGGGCACAGTTTGTCACTGTTATAGTGCAATGAATGTATTGTTTAGTGTTGTGTTGTGTAGTGGCTTTGCTGGCATGCATCCCCCCAATCTTTTTTGTTTGTTTGCCCCACCAAGATTTCCATGCTAAAATCGCCGCTGGTTGGCATTGAGTCACAGACCAGCCCAACTGGAGAGACGCTCTCTTTCAGACATCTTGGCTCCAGATGCCTGCCAGTCCACCGAAGATCCTACGGCGAGTGTCAGCACCTTTTTTAAATTGCACACTTCCTGGTGTCAGAGGTAGTGGAGAAGTGTGGGAAAAAAATAGAAAGAACAACGATAGTCCGTGTGTGTTTTAGTGTGTGTTTTAGTGTGTGTCTATGTGCATATCTTTCTGTGTGTGTATTGAACTTATTAAACCCCTCCTGTGTTTATTTCTTTATAGAGCCTTGCTGCTGGATGTGAACTGTGTCAGTGAGCTGGGGAATAGTACATGGTGCAGGCCTGGATGACTGGAGGAGTGGAGGGGCAGGGCCCCTGGGTTAAAGATTGACCTGTCATCCCAGGCAATGATCTACAGCCTGCTGCTGAATTCCAACTCTCCCAGATCAGGCCCATCAGCCCTGAGAGCCACAGGACTACACACAGTCGAGCCCAACGATAAACCCTCCCAAGTATTACCTTCACCTCTCCGCCCCTCCAGACTGACAGACGCACATGCCTGCACATACACACCTTCTAGCAATATGTGAGAGATTGCCTCTGAATTCAATTCTGGTGGCACTAATATCGCTCCTTATTCAAACACTCTGGGACAATGCAAAGGTCGGTTGTCAAATCGAAACCTGTTGCCTGTGAAAATACAACACGGCATTGAGTTCAACACCCCTTTCAATGTTGCTAACAGCTTCAGCTGAGTAAGTACTGTATGTCTTGACAGACACTAGACTGGACGCTGGAACATAAACAGAGCTGTGTCAGGAAGTGGGGGGTGTCGGAGTGAGAGAGCAGCCACGCCAGGAATGCCAACATGAGCCATGACTCTGGGGCGAGCAGGGCCCTACCCAGCAGCCTCCACACAGACGTCACCGCGGGTCAACAGCAGGTCACAGGTCAACACGGAACGAAGAGGCAGGGGGAGAGAGAGGGGGAGAGATAGCAAACTAGATGTAGTAGAAGAGCTAAGCACACAAGGAGGGAGGGAGGGAGAAAGAGAGAGTTCTCTGGATTAAAAGAGCAAAGCGGAACTCATGATCAGTGTTGGAATTAGTTATTATATATTACTCGTTACATTTAACAAACGTAGCGCATTATATTACTTTCTCTCACTGAAAGGTTGTGGTTAGACTGCGTGTACACAGACCAATAGAGATGTATAGAGTGCACACTTGCCACTAGACGCTGAAGCCCTCTATGGGCTTTGCTATCATAGAAGCGATCAATGACAAAGATCAAAGGTGTGCCCTCTATACATTTTTAGGGACTGCAGCTGTCATGACATTTCTCCAAACACCCTTTTCCTGCTCACTCGAGAACTAAATGAGGAAACAAGTCGAGATCGGATCATGGAAACATGCTCCGGGTAGAGATATGATTCTGAAAGTAACTCATCCATTACTTGACAAAGTAACCGTAATTATATTACCCAGTTTTAAAAAGTTACATTACTAGTTACTCATTAAAAGTAATCCGATTACGTAACGGGTAACCCCAACACTGGTTAAGAGAGAGAGACAGAGAGACAGAGACAGACAGAGAAAGAGAGAGAGAGCGAGGGGGGTAGAGAGATAGACAGAGAGAGAGAGAGAGAGAGAGAGAGAGAGAGAGAGAAAGCGAGTGAGGAGTTTGGAAAGAGAGAGCGAGAGAGAAGACAAGGCAAGAGAAGAGATTGAGAAATAGAAAGAAGAGAAATAGAGAATGAGGGAGTGAGACTCACAGAGAGGAGAGAGAAAAAGAGGGAGAGATCACAGTGCAAGAAAAAGACAGAGAGAGAATGAGAACCATAAATGAAATGGAGACAGAGAGAAAGAGAGGCTGGTGAGTTTAACAGTCAGGTCAAGGAGGTGAAGATAAGTGAGATAGTGAGTTGACTACGCTCCCTCATGATCACTGAAAAGTAAAAAATATGACTAAGTGAAAGTACTGGAGTACACAGCAGTGTTTCTGAACATAGACAAAAGCCACGCCAAATTCCGGCACAAAAACAGATGGATGTGTCTGAGTCCTGGCGTCCATTTGGATTCCCATTGAAGTGTTTATATGACAGCCATTTCAGGGCCTAATCCTTGAACCAAAGCTACAGAGCTACAGGGATTACAGTAGAGGTGTTGCAGTGTTCAGGGACTGGCTCCACCACTGGGAGAGCGAGAGGGAGAGAGAGAGGGGGGAGAGAGGGAGAGAGAGAGGGGGGTATATAGGGTCAGCATCATGTAGGAGAGTGGAGAAGAGAAGAGGAAATGTCAGAAAATGTTTCTTAGAGTTGGCAGAGCATGGTTGTACTATGGTTATTTTGCATACAACCATCCCACAACGTTCTGGGAAGGGTGCAGGATACCCAGCTAGCACATAACGTTCTGAGAACCATATGTTTTTTAGGTGGGAGTTCCAGTACTTCAGCATAACGTTTCCTCATGGTTCTATATAAAGTCATGTTTTAGAGCGCTCAGAGAACATTAAGAAACAATGTTCTTCTGTGGGAATTTCTGAAAACTTTAGTAACGTTCAGAGACCATTCTAAGAATGTTATTTAAAAACATATATATTCCATTCTCAGCGTCAATAAAAGTCTCTCTATCCTCCATCTTGTTAATTGTGTTCCCGGTGCGTTGGCCAAGCCCACTAATTGACCACATCTGATCTTAATGAGCACTTGTTTCCTTTGAAACGGTGCCTGTTTAAATAAGCAAATAAATGTACGTGTCCTATGTGTGCTTGAGTTCAAAACAGGTAACCTAAGCTAGCAGTGTTATTAAAAGTCTTATTGAAACATTCATTCAAAAACCACCAAATAACCTACAATTTCTGTTCTCAGAACATTAAAACCTCCCAGGAAAACTTTCAGGGAACCATAGTAAAATGTTCTCAGAACCTCCCTGCAACTTAAACATTTGCATTACCGGAACAGGCAAAATGTTCACTTCCATTCTTAGAATGTTTAAAAAAAAAAAAAATGTTTACTGGTCAAGAAATGTATGGCTTCGTTCCCAGAACCAATTTAAAATGTATGTAGTTCTGTCCTTGAGCTGTTCTTGTCTATTAATGTTCTGTATTACGTCATGTTTCATGTTTTGAGCGAACCCCAGAAAGAGTTGCTGCTGCTTTTGCAACAGCTAATGGGGATCCTAATAAAATACCAAATACCAAAATACCAAATAGGAAACCAAAAATGTACATTCCCACAACTTCCAAGGAACTAATTGTGCTAGCTGGGGTGGGATACTTTCTGAAAATGTGCTTTCTGGAACACCTTACAGAATCATCCCATTGTCTTAACCCCCAGCATGACACATGATAAATAGCTTAGGAACTCTACTAAACAAAAATAAAAAAATTAAGAAATCTTAAACATAGGATGGATGACTTCTTCAAACACAAATTGTTCTGAGGCCACATTTCTTTCAGTTGATACTGGCAAATTGGGACGACCTTGATTGGCAAAGCGGGACACATCATTCTTTATTGTAAAGAAGTATATGAGTAATTTCAATATTTTAATGATAAACTTCATTTATTCATACAAATGAAATCTATTAAAACATTATTTAAGTATTTTTTGGAACATTAATAATTATCACTTAATATTATTATTATTATTATTAATATCATCAATCTTGATTATAATTATATCCCACTGGGCACAGACGTCAATTCAAAGTCTTTTCAACATTGGTTCAACGTAATTTAATAAAAATGACATGGAAACAACGTTGATTCAACCAGTGTGTGCCCAGTGGGATGATGTATATCCTCTTAAACTCTAACACCCTCTGGTGGCATTTTCTAAAAGACGTATAATATTGTATACTACACTCTAAACATGTGCAAATTCTAATAGTAACACACTTTTGGTGACTTGACTGACATTGCATACTCTATGAATATGACCACAGCACATGATTTATGGCCTTTATGGAGGGTGGAGGGGATTTCTATGACATTGTCAGGAGTAAGATTTGAGTTCAATTTCCAAAAAGACAAGGGCTGTAGCAGTTTTTTTTCTTTCTGAACAGGCCCTTTACAGAGCCAAAAACAACCACTCAGAGTTAAACAGGAAATGTAATTGTATAGCCTGTAAATAAAATAAAGGCAGGCCTCTTACCCCTCAATTTCAATGACTGTTTTATTATTGTCACCAGAGTCAAATACAGCAAAATAAACTATTTTTGTCATGTACCTGAATGGTTATGAATATAGCTAGCTAGGGGTTTTAATGTTGGTAAAATGCAGCTATGCTAGCTTTTGCTAGCAAGCTAGCTGATGCCAGATTTGAGGAAAATTAAATAGAAAATGTTATCCTATTTAGAAAATTGATTTCTGTTAAGAAAACATATTTCATAATGCACCCTCCCTAGGGAAGGCATGGGAGAGCACAAGCAAGCCAGGGACTCAGCCCCCTTTATAGGGTCAGAGGCAAAGAATCCGAGTGGAGAGAGGGGAGCCGGCCAGAAAGGGTGGTTTGTCACTCACCTTCACACCCCTAGACCAGATTACACTCAATCATATTAATTATAGGATCAGTAAAGAGGCCTGTGTCCTGTGACTGTAGCACACATGTACAGCAGGACCAAATCAGAGAGATCAGTAGAAGCAAGTCCATGTCATTTTTTAACCTTTACTTAACTGGGCAAGTCAGTTAATAACAAATTCTTATTTACAATGACCCAGTCAAACCCAGACAATGCTGGACCAATTGTGCTCCACCCATGGGACTCTCAATCACAGACAGATGTGATACAGCCTGGATTTGAACCAGGCACTGTAGTGGCACCTCTTGCACTAAGATGCAGTGCCTTAGACCACTGCGCCACTCAGGAGCCTTTTTAGTTTAACAGTAAAACCTTGAAATCAGCCCTAGCCTTAACAGAAAGCCAGCTAGCATTGGAGTAATAGGATAAAATTGTTTGGTTCTAGTCAGGATTCTAGCAACCTTATTTAGCGCTAGCTGAAGTTTATTTAGTGCCTTATCTGTGTAGCTGTTTTGACCACTAGCCTGCCATTGACTGGATGTCCTTTGGGTGGTAGACCATTATTGATACACACAGGAAACGGTTGAGCGTGAAAAACCCAGTAGTATTGCAGTTCTTGACACACTCAAACCGGTGCGCCTAAAGCTACTCTTTCAATAGTTGTTATATGTTAGTCAAAACAGAGACCAGGGTCCAGAGTAACACAGAAGTCCTACACTGTTTGAGACGACTGTACAACCATAAAGATTCATTGTCAGACCTAACAGGAGACCTTTTTGTTTCTTGGGACCTAAAACTAGCATCTCTGTTTTTGCAAACGTCCACTTCCTTATATCTGAAACACAGGCTTCAAGGGTAGACAATTTGGGGTCTTCACCATGTTTCATCTCAATGTATGTGTGTCGTCGGCATATCAGTGAAAGTTGACATTGTGTTTCCGAATGACATCACCAAGAGGTACCATACATAGTGAGAACAATATTGGTCCTAGAATGCAACCTTGAGGAACACAAACACGTACCATTGATTTGACAAAGGACAAACCATCCACAGATAGGAACTGATATCTTTCCGACAGATAAGATCTAAACCAGGCAAGAATTTGTAGACCAATTAGGGTTTCCAATCTCTCCAAAAGAATGTGGTGATCGATTGTGTCAAAATCAACACTAAGGTCCAGGAGCAGGAGCACAGACGCAGAGCCTTGGTCTGACGCCATTACAAGGTCATTTAGAAAATTCATTTACACCCAACTCAGCCTTCTTTATGTCACAGCCCATGGTACAACGTCCTAACCTAAATCCGCTCTGGTACGGGGATAAGAGATCTTTACTCTCAAACATATGTACTAATCTGTCTGTGACCATTCTTTCCATTCCTTTACACAGTACAGAGGCCAACACCATAGGTCCGTATGAGCTCGGGTGGGATGCTTCTTTTCGCTGTTTCACAATTGGCACCAGTATGGCCTGCTTCCACACTGCTGGTAACGTCCCTTCCTCCCATACTGTATTAATTAACGCCAGTACCTCCTCCAGTACCAAATCATCCAGGTGTTTAAGTTGTTCATAGCACAGCCCATCCTTACCCGGGGCCGTGTATCCTCATCATCGTATCGCCCGGCTCAGATCATTCGTTGTTAAAAACACGTCGCTCTGGTCAATATTGTCATAGTTGGGCTCAAGTTCATCCGCTCTGTCTGACATCAATACTGTCCCATGTCATAGCCTGAAATGCTTTGACACATAATTCAGCTTTACTTTTATCATTTACGGCAATCTCTTCTCCATCCCCCAACACTGGCACAGCCAACCGTCTGTAACTTCCAGACATTCGCCGAGTCACCGCCCACACTTCTCCCACTCGTGTACCGCCCCCAATTTCCCCCAATATTTCCTCCAACATTCCCGCTTAGCTCCCTTAATGACCTTCCTCACTACTTCCCTTTGGTTTTCATACTCCACCACTGAACTCTCCATTGGATATCGTCTCAGGGCCCTGTGTGCCAAATTCATAGCACAAACCGCAGCATCACAATTGTTGTTTCACCAGGGCACACAGATCCGTGCCCGAGGGGGGCCTTTTTTATGGGATAGTAAGTACAGAAGCTTGAATTATCAGTGAACACAGGTACTCATTCCATTCTTCAATGGATCAGTCACTATTAAGCTTACTCATTCCTTCTGCACATTTCTCTGCAAATTCCTGACATCGAGCTTTTTCCGAGTCCTGGGGCCTAGGTCTTTCATTCACTTCCACCAACAGTTTTCGGCCAAACCATCTCGGAATGGGAAAACCCAATCACCACCATTTTTTTTGCAGACTAATCCGTGGTTATTGAGGAATTCTTCAATAACTTTTCTGTTCCGATCCATATTGGCACTACCTCAAAGCGGGTTGTCTGCATTAAAACGCCCCACCCATATCACAGAAGCCTTGACCGCAGCCATTATCTCATCAAGTGCCCCAATCTCCAGCGGCATGGGTTGTAAAAGTTCATTTCTGTCATTTTACCCTGGACACTCCACACTTTAACCGCTATACATTCCACCTCAGTTCCATTACTCTTCAGTACTGTACAACTAGTTTCAGAAACTTCGACCCCCCCACACTCGCTCTTCCTGATCAGCCGTATGGCCACATACCCAGGCAAAACAAAATCCAACCATGGTTTTAACCATATTTCCTGCACACAAACTCTGAGGTTTATCCATCAATACATCCACAAACCTCTTCAATTCTTGATCATCACAGAATAATCTTCTCGCATTCCACTGCAGTATCGTAAACGTTATTCTATATCATCCGATTCTGGCTCATCCCCCAACCCCACTGTCCTCCCGAGACCCAGCTCGTCTCACTGCCTGTATGTAGAATGCAAACTCACCGCTGATCGATCTGTGATCCCCAAGAATGTCTCTACTTGCTTAATCACTGCCTCGTTCAGGCCGGATGACGCCTTCACCTGTCGTGCTACCCACAACACTTCCACCGTTAAGACCAAGAACTCCTTCTTCTTGATCAAGTACGAGTCAGCTGGAATCACTGGTGCTGGAGGAGGGGCTATCCTACCAGCGGCGCTCTCACCCCAATTTGTGCAGCAGCGCCGTCCACTACTCGTCTCGCCGCCTCTGCGTACGATACTCCCTCCTCCACTCTAATCTTCTGTACCTTCTTAGGCAGAACATGTTGCTCACAACCTCCTCATAACCATTCCACTTGAGCCACCGGTGTAACTGTTACTGCCATTCACCTTCTCCATCTCTTTCCTGCTTTAGTAGTCTTTCGATTAGCTACCTCCCAACCATCTCCCTTCCCCTCTTTCCCCCCTCCTGGCATAATGTTGGTGTAAACGACCAACCATTTCCTGCAGGGATACAGCACCTTACGTTGACAGCTTCACAGTCTACAAGACTACGCTCACTAGCAAACACTGCTACCATGTGCAACCACCCTGTAACACACCACCCGAAAGTGTCAGTAACAATTTTTGAAATGTTTATTTAATAGACAGGTTGGCTGACAATGTCACAAAAATGATGTGCGCACATCGATGAGGCCAGTAGCTGTGCTTTGTTATGATTCTGAACGGTCAGATAGCTAGCAACAATGACAAGAAGCTTCCATGTGGGGAATTGTAGGTGGCTCGTTTCAGCTAGTTTTATCTTGTTCTCGAGACCATGTCTTGTCTTGAGGTGTTTTGACTGATTTCATGTCAATGCTATTATGGCAAACATTTGCTAGCTAGCTAACCAGCAACTCTAACGATGTATTTTGGAGACAACAAGTGCTCGTGCAAATGCATTTATGTTTTCAATAAACATTTGGAGACTAAATATAAATGACATGTTGTCAAAAATCTAAGCCAACCCCGTCTGTTTTTCCCAATACATTTTAGTAATTTAGCAGACGCTCTTATCCAGAGCGACTTACAGTAGTGAATGCATACATTTCAATTTCATTTCATGCATTTAAAAAAAAAAAATTGTACTGGCCCCCTGTGGGAATCAAACCCACAACCCTGGCGTTGCACACACCATGCTGGCATTGCACACACCATGCTCCACCAACTGGCCATCAATAGATGCTCTCCAGCCCCTATAGGGCCTACATCAGTGGTAGGCAACCCTGTTCCTGGAGTGCCGCAGGTACTGCAGGATTTTGTTCCAACTAGTCCCAACACCCGACCAACTGAGCTAATTGATCCGTTCAGGGATTGCCTAAAGTCAACACAGCTGGTCTTCCAGGTCGGTTAAATCAATTCGAGTGACTGCTCTAGTAATGGAAATAAAGATGGAAGGCCGGCTGGATGAGGCGAGATCAGGTGGGATCATTCTAACCTATGAGAGGGCAGAAATGCGTATGAACAACAAGCCATACCGATAGAGGACTAATCTTTGTATCTGTGCCATTATAGTGTTTGCGACAGACTCACGTAGCAAATTAGCAATTACATTTTTTGTTAAACAAATTTGAGACTCTCTCATTGACCTCCGTACAAAAATTCCTTACTTCGTGGCCTTATTTACGCGGACAGATTTTGGGCAGAGTAAAACCTCTCGCTTTGCCTCTTCCTCTCTGTCTCTAGTCTTGTTGAGGGGAGTAGTGCACTGTGGGAAAATGTTGCCTTATAATAGTGAAGGATTCTCAGTAAGGCATTGCAGGCCCCAACAGGAGGTACTGAGGGGCAGAGCCTAACTGTGGTTTTCAGCTCACTTGTCATTTTTACAGACATACTGGCACTGCAAACTGCCACTTTTCCTCCCTATGGTGTTCACATGGAACATAACCCTGGCAAAGCTGTGATTTCTGTGGCCTTGCACTTGCTTTTTTTAAACACTCGTTGTTTGGTGTATTTGCAAACGTGCATAGTGTGTTTATCCCTGTCCAATTTCAAGGGCGTTCTAAACAGTGTTTTTTT
Source organism: Salmo trutta (assembly GCF_901001165.1). Classification (NCBI taxonomy): domain Eukaryota; kingdom Metazoa; phylum Chordata; class Actinopteri; order Salmoniformes; family Salmonidae; genus Salmo; species Salmo trutta. The sequence continues at coordinate 24,519,853 of NC_042961.1, read as the reverse complement.
CCTTGTTGCTGCCAGAGGGTTTTGGTGTGTGTGTGTGTGTGTGTGTGTGTGTGTGTGTGTGTGTGTGTGTGTGTGTGTGTGTGTGTGTGTGTGTGTGTGTGTGTGTGTGTGTCTGTGTGTGTGTGTGTGTGTGTGTGTGTGCGTGTGTGTGTGCTTCTCAGTGCCTTAGCCCACATGACACCCTCTAGTGTGTATGTTTCCTTTGGCCTTTCAGCAAAGTTTCGTCTCACTGTCATGAAAGTATGTTAATCATCCAAGCAGTGCTTTGCTTTGTGCTGTGTACGTGTCTTTCTCCATTCTACTGTGAAGAAAGCTCATTATTGTCATTGTCTCAGGCTGAGTCACTGGCCCTGCACTGCAGAAGGACAACTTTACACTTGGCTGTCAGAGACAGGGAGACACTAGAGCCGAAATGCCTTCTAGCAGCTTCAAACCATCTAACATTACAGAGAGGATCTGGAGTTTTTCCTCAGCATGTGACCTGGCAAGGAGCTTTTCCGGTTCAGTTCACAGGGTCAGGAAAGAGGAAAAACTCCTGGCCCAAAGTATAGTATGGAATCTTCCCATCCTGCTATTGTGACGAGTAGAGGAGTTTGTGTGTGTGCGAGGTTACTGAAGACGAGTTACGTAAAGGTGCTGTGATGTGGTCAGTGGAGCGTGGAATAACGGCAGGTTAATGGGCTTGACAGGAGGCCGGAGAGTGACCCCACACTCCCTACACCCGACTCAGCGGTCAGTTCATCTCATGCTCCTCAGTGGTAACTTCATGACTGTTTCTACCCATCTCTTTCTTGCAGTAAGCCTCAATGTTTATGCCTAACTATACAGTAGACTATCTTTCATTCTCAAACTTTAGTCACACGCTCCTTTTCTCTCTCTCCACAACACACCACTGTATCATCTCTCTCCCTCCATCCTCTCTCTCCCCCTTCTAAACTCAGCTGAAAAAGCACAGCTTCAGAGAAAGGGACTGCTGCAGTCTTAAGTATGTCTGGAATGAGAAAAATGACTGTTCTGTTTCCCTGGGCAAGTAAGTCTTCCCCTTTTAATGAACTCTTAGTTTCCATACTTCAAGTCGAAGGCCAAGTTTCACTCCACAAAAAGTTGTTTTGACCAGGGATTCATCTTACACTGGAAATAAAAGTGTACATCTGGTCATGAGTTTAATGTCATTTGCATTTGCAATTTATTAAAGGTTTACCTGATTAAATATGGAGCAGAATATTTCATTTTGTTAAATGTATGGCTTATTTGCGTAGTGACCAATACAACAAACACATTGAAACATTGAATGAACAATCATCCGACATGTTGCACAGTAGTGATCATAGCTCACACGTCACACACATTTTCAACACCGTTCAGGCTGCAAATGTTCCCTAAAACAACACTTGAAGAGTGACTGCCCCTAAAAAAACAACTCATCCCTTTGGAAATTGGCTATGTGGCGTCTATATGAGTCAGAAACAGTTATTCTAGTATGAAAATTGACTGCAAAGCGTAAGTAGGATCATTTTGGTCATAAAGTCAGTCTAGTCTAAAACGGAGTTTGGAAGCTCAGTGTGTCACAACGAGTAAATGTAAGGTTTACAATTCTGTCAACAAGTCATGCCCCCTTTGACAAGCTCCACGTGCAAATCCCCCCCCCCCCAACCACCCAAACTCCTATGAAAAGGACACGCCATCACGAGGCCTCTGATAGCGACCTTAGTTACTGCCCCGATGACACAGACGGCTTCATCAACAACGACAGGCAATGTGTGTTACGTGAAAAGTTGTATAAATAAATAACCAGCTTGATAAAACAGCAGGCTAATTCCCCTAGCTAAGCAGATACAACAATAGAGTCATTTTAGTTGTGAAGTGCATTAGCGAAAAGCTTTGTTTAGAACAAAATGCAGTTTACCACGTCAACACCACCTCATAAGATGACCTGCTGCAGCTGTTTGAGAGATGTCCAGTTTGCAGCCGGACATACAGCATAGAGAAGACCGGCAAGGGAGCCCTCATCAGCAACATGCATACGTGTCCTCGCTGTGAGCAGGTAGCATAGTGGTTAGAGTGTTGGGCCAGCAACCGAAAGGTCGCTAGATCAAGTCCCTGAACTGACAAGGTAAAAACCGGTCGTTCTGCCCCTGAACAAGGCAGTTAGCCCACTGTTCCAAGACCGTCATTGTAAATAAGAATTTGTTCTTAACTGACTTGCCTAGTTAATTTAAAAAAATCCTATAAATGCAACAGTCAGCCACATGTTGGCAAGTATCCGGCCAGAAACCTTTACCTATCAGCAGCAACCGCTTTCACAGGCTCATCATTTGTACAAATACAGAAGGTAACCCACTTCATTACTTTGATTCATTTGATAACCCAATTGTGAAACATCATTTATGTAAACCGACATTATCTGTTGCTTATTTTCTACTTCTTAGATGCATATAATGTCCAGGGCGTAACCTAGGCTGGTGGAACCAGCCTGATCGCTTCACATGTTATGGTATCTGAAGTGAAATAGAAAGGTGAACGCAGCAGCGATCAGGTTACTTCCACCAGGCTAATCATAACCACCATTGATAATGTAATCAGTGCTCTCTGTGTGTTTGTGTGTGACCGACCAGTATCAGAAGCTGATCTATGCTGCTATGCCCATCAACGGGGCTCTGGCAAAGACCTCACCTCCAGCCTCACCTCCTGCCTCCTCACCAATGGTGGTCGATGGGGAGAACGGAATTAGGTAGGTTTAGTCTGACTTGTTCAAACTTCAACACAGTACCTGTTTGTGTGTGAGATATTACCTATCATAACTGCCATTGGAAATAGAACAGTGATTAGGTGTGTACACAGAAACAGGTATGGAGCCAGCGTGGAGACTGACAGATGTGCTTGATAGGGATGTCTCTGAATGGAGAGAGACCTGGCACTAGGCATTAACATTTTACTACACTTTTACTTGTATTGTCATTGTTTATTATTGCATTGAATGGTATCAGTCCATATGGGGAGGGAGAAACTCCTGTTGTATACGGGACACCACACAGGAAGGTATGACCACTCTGACATGTTTGCCAAGGTTACCATTAGACATAATTTACCATTACCATTAGACATAATCCTGACAGGCAAAATACCTGTATTGGCTGGGAATGACAATGGAAGATGAAAGGTGCACATTGTTATACACTGAACAAAAATATAAACGCAACATGTAAAGTGATGGTCCCATGTTTCCTGGCTGCCAGCTTTTCTTCAGGAGCAAGCCAAGTCAGCGGGCTCAGGTCCCCTTTAATTGCCGACACAGGCCAAACACAGCAACCACATGTCGATATTGATGTTTGAGATACAGTACACACCCAATCCAGTAACTCCATTGAAAACGATACTGCCTTTTCTTGTCTTCAACGCTTAAGCTGGCATACATACAGTACATGTTGATTTTAGGTAAAGTTAGAGCCTGTTTGTTCTTCTGAAGAATAAAGTCACACGTCTCAGCTGCATGATGAAACCAAACCAACGGTGCAGTTATTTGGGTTACCACGGTCAGTCATTATAGCATCACGGTCCTTATAGGGCTGAGGACATGACTACACATACAACATTATCTTAAACGTAGGCCATTCTACAGTAGTTCAAGTGTTGTGTGTTCATGGTTGAGACAGTTAAACACAAACGCAGGAATGGATGGGAACGCACGCACGCACACTTTGTCCCTAGTCAATGTTCCATGTGAATGAGAACAATGGCGGTTTGTGGGATGTGGAAGAAGGAGGGGCAGTAGGTAGGGAGGGAGCGGCCCTACCCTAGTATTACATAAACAGGTGCAATAGAAGGCGATCAGATTACCAGCAACTGGTTAATCATTACAGGGGCAAAGGCAGTGATTGCGACTGGGCCGTCTGGTCGGCAGGCCCGTATAGTCTGTTAGTAGGACTGTTGGCCCAGGAGCCAGGCTTTATGTAACAGGTCAGAGAAACGCTGCTCTGGGTCATGGGCTTCAGGCTGGGGGCTGCAGGACGGACCATCAAAGAACGGGTTAACATTTAATGCTGATTTACTGTAAGTCAGGGTTCCCCAACTGGCGTACCGAATTTGGCCCGTGGGTGATTTTATTTGCCCCCCCCCAAGTTCCAAGCAAAATAATATATATATACATTTTTGTTGGACATAAAATAATAAAATACCAGCAAATCAGCTCTGTAAGAGTTTTGAAAGGACTGTATGGGTGGTTTTAGGGAGAATGGCGATGGCCGCCAAAAGGCTCCTGTCAGAGAGACTCAGAATCAGGACTGGCTCTAGGAACGGAGGAAACAAGTGGCAGTTATCAAATCAACATAAATCCACAATAAGCATAAATTAGGCTACAATTACCCTGGCACAATTCATCAAAACACATTTTCCATATAATGCTTCCCAAAAGGGTGCTGTAGGTAGCAATAGTGAAATGTATAAGACATCAAAAGTAATGTTTAAACACAGTCAAAACTATAGCACAAATGAAAGTACATAGCAAGACAAAAACATCAGATTATAACTCACTTTTGGTTAATGATGCATACTGTTGGTCCTCAGATGATAGTTGCCAGACAATGGATTGTTTGGTGTGGTGTGGTGTGGTGTGTGTGTGTCTTAATATGGAGTGGCAATTTGCCACTGTTATAGTGAGTTTAATAGTGAACTGGGCATTTACTTCAGAATATCAGCAACAAGCTCCAAGTGATTTTACTTTTGGAAATCTGTTCAAAGGTTTTTCCACGCATAATAGAGAGATATACACTGAGTGCACAAAACATTAGGAACACCTTCCAAATATTGAGTTGCACCCCCTTTTCCCCTCAGAACAGCATCAATTCGATTGGGCGTGGACTCCACAAGGTGCCGAAAGCGCTCCACGAGGATGCTGGCCCATGTTGACTCCAATGCTTCCCATAGTTGTTTCAAGTTGGTTGGATGTCCTTTGGGTAGTGGACCATTCTTGATACACATGGGAAACTGTTGAGCGTGAAAACCCCAGCAGCGTTGCAGTTCTTGACACACTCAAACCGGTGCGCCTGGCACCTACTACCATACCCCGTTTAAAGGCACTCAAATATTGTGTCTTGCCCATTCACCCTCTGAATGGCACACATACACAATCCATGTCTCAATTGTCTCAAGCCTTAAAAATATTCTGATTGAAGTGGATTTAACAGGGGACATTAATAAGGGATCATATCTTTCACCTGGTCAGTCTATGTCTTGGAAAGAGAAGTTGTTCCCTATGTTTTGTACACTCAGTGTATGTGATCGTATACCAATGTAGGCAAGGTTTGAAAGTGTTATGCTTTAGTCAAATATTATATCTGTCTGGGCTTCTTGCAGGCAATTTGCAGTCTACAAATTATTTGTAATTATGTTCCGGTCCCCTGACTATCCGCTGAAGAAAAAAATCGTCCTGCAGCTGAATCTAGTTGATGATCCTTGCTGTAGGTGTTTTGCCAGTTATTTTCCATCAGTTTTGAAGTTGGAGCCTTCACCATGGCAAATTAAAGGTTAAACAGTAGAGTGAAATGAGATGAATGTTGGTTTTTGCAAAATATATTTTTTTTTGACACACACACACACACACACACACACACACACACACACTCACACACACACACACACACACACACACACACACACACACACACACACTCACACACACACACACACACACACACACACACACACACACACTCACACACACACACACACACACACACTCACACACACACACACACACACACACACACACACACACACACACACACACACACACACACACACACACACACACCTCATCTCACAGTCGGAACAAAAACCTGGCAAGAAAGTCCTTCTCTCCCTTTTTCTCTCTCTCTCTCGCTCTCTCTCTCTCTCTCTCTCTCTCGATTTATCAAGACGAGTCCCCCACGCTTGTCTCAAAGCAGTGTGATGGTTCTGTCCCAATCAAAACAGTGCTAAAATGATCAACTAGGTGTCCACGTATGACTATTGGTTTAAATGAGTTTAGCGGTTAGATATGACTTCGGGAGTTTCAGTAGGCCTTTATGCAAGAATTTGATACATGCCTTCAAATGCATTAGCCTACTTTAATCCAATATTTTCATAATTCAGATGATCATAACTAAGGAGAGTTTTCCTCTCTCTGCGCTTTTTTCCAGGCCCAACTCAATATACTGTTTTCTGGAAATCAGGCCAAATTGGCACACACACACACACACACACACATTTTTGTATTTATTTTTTTCATTTTAGTCATGTTGGAAGAGGTAGGGTTTCAGATGTTTTTGGAAGATGGGCAGGGACTGTCCTAGCTTCAGGGGGAAGCTGGTTCCACCATTGGGGTGTTAGGACAGAGAAGAGCTTGGACTGGGCTTTGCAGGAGCTGCCCTCCCTTAGGGGTGGGAGGGCCAAGAGACCTGAGGTGACAGAACAGATTTTTTTGGGTTGGGGTGTAGGGTTTGAGCATAGCCTGAAGGTAAGGAGGGGCAGTTCCTCTTGCTGCTCTGTAGGTAAGCACCACGGTCTTGTAGTGGATGCGAGCTTAGACTAGAAGCCAGTGAAGTGTGCGGAGGACCGGGGTGACATGAGAGAACTTGGGAAGGTTGATCACCAGGCGGGTTGCAGCGTTCTGGATAAGTTGCAGGGGTTTGATGGCACAAGTGGGGAGCCCAGCCAACAGCGAGTTGCAGTAGTCTAGACTGGAGAGGACAAATGCCTGGATTAGGACCTGCACTGCTCTCTGTTTTAAGCAGGGTCATACTTTACGGATTTTCTAGAGCATGAACCTTCAGGAGCGGGTCACTGCTTTGATGTTTGCAGAGAACAACATGGTATTGTCCAAGGTCACGCCAAGGTTCTTTGCGCTCTGGGAGGGCAACACTGTAGAGTTGTCAACCTTGATGGAGAGGTCTTTGAGCGGGCAGGCCTTCCCCAGGAGGAAGAGCAGTTCTGTCTTGTCGAGGTTGAGCTTGAGGTGGTGGGCCGACATCCAAGTTGAGATATCTGCCAGGCACGCAGGTTTGCATGTTGCCACCTGGGTGTCAGAAAGGGGGAAGGAGAAAAGTAGTTGAGTGCCATCCGCATAGCAATGATAGGAGAGACCATGTGACGATATGATGGAGCCGAGTGACTTGGTGTATAGAGAGAAGAGGAGAGGGCCTAAACCCAAGCCCTGGTCGACACCAGTAGTGACAGTAAGTGGTGCAAACACAGATCCTCTCCATGTCACCAGATAGGAATGGCCTGTCAGGTAGGATGCAATCCAAAAGTGTGCAGCACCTGAGATGCCCAGCCCTAAAAGGGTGGAGAGAAGGATCTGATGGTTCACCGCGTCACACGCACACACGGTTGCAATGAAAGTAATGGAGCACTATAAAGCTGCATGGCGTCTGTCTGTCTTTCAGTGTGAGTCCAGGCCTCTGATTCCTGCCTACTTAACCCCACTGAAGAGAAAGTGACGATAAGACAGATTGTATTTTTCCCCTTTGATTTGACTTGTATTAGTACTGGAGTTGTCTGAATCTGATCTATAGGTTACACTCAATAATGCACTGAAAGTGTAGTTGACCATGTTTAAAAAAATACATTCTTTACCCTTTTTTCTCCCCAATTTCATGGTATCCAATTCGTAGTTACAGTCTTGTCCCATTGCTGCAACTCCCATACGGACTCGGGAGAGGCGAAGGTCGAGAGCCGTGCGTCCTCAGAAACACAACCCAGCCAAGCTGCACTGCTTCTTGACACAACGCCCACTTAACCCCGAAGCCAGCTGCACCAATGTGTCGGAGGAAACACCGTACACCTGGCAACCGTGTCAGTGTGCATCACGCCCAGCTCACCACAGGGGTCTCTAGTGCGCGATGGGACAAGAACATCCCTGCCAGGCAAACCCTCCCCTAACCCGGACAACGCTGGGTCTCCAGGTCACGGCCGACTGCGACAGAGCCTGGACTCAAACCAGGATCTCTAGTGGCACAGCTAGCACTGTGATGATGTGTCTTAGACCACTGCGCCACTCGGAAGGCCAACCAGGTTCTTCTCAGTCAATATATTTTTCTGGTCAGGGCTTTGGTGGCTCGCTGACAGTGATGCGTGGCTTTCATTTCAGCACAGAGGTGCAGTAAATTCAAAGGTGAGAGTGTTCTGTCAGAAAGTCCATCCCTGCTACCAAATCAAACCCCAGACAACCCCATCACCTTGGACCGATGTCTTCCTCAGCCAAGCCAGGGGGCATCGAGGGCATTCTCTCTCTCACCCTCTCTGGTGTCTTGGCATCCATTAACTAAGTTACATAACCAAAGGTCTGAGAAGCTGGTGGCTGTTCAAACAAGAATGCATCACACAGGATTAGCCGATGACAGACGCGACCCACATACTGGGACTAGCTTGGCATTTCCCTCCGTACCTGGCAGTCAGTCACGGTCAAGCCCATTTTGGACCGCAATCTGCACTCTAATCTAGATTCTAGAACACTCTTGTCATGGTTATGGTTGAAGTCAGGGCCAGTAGTCAATGGTTGCAAACTTTGAAAAAGGGCTGCACTTTGGTATGAGATGAGATATTGCGTGTATGAGAACCTGGGCCAACATATATCTTACCCTGAAACCTGTCTGTCAGTGGGTTATTTATTGAGTTTCCATGGCTTGTTTAAAACTATGAGTCACCACAGATAAGGGTGTCTTTGTGCTTTGGCTTAGCCTGATGACTTTGCTGCAGCTGATCTGAGATCTGTAAAGAGACGCAGCTCTCTGTCTGTGCAGGCAGCCACATGAAACCCAACACAGAGAGAGCTAGTGATGTGAGGCTTATTGGTACACACGGGCAGCCACGGCCTTGGAGCGAACACACAACCAGACTCCTATTAGAGATGGGAACAACAGAGAGCTTCTTTCACTGTTATTCAGGTCAGCTGGTGCTATACCAAAACACAGGGGCCCGGCAGATTGGACCAATCACGTAACCAGGCTCATCATGGCTCGCCCCTCCAGCCATCACCCAGACAACCACCATGTACCCAACCAGGGCGACATGACAGTAGTATGCGAGAACTTACCGCACGGTTACATCAATCATATTTACACATCTTGCCTCATAGAGAGACAGAGTGGCAGCAAGTGAGACAAGGTGACCAGACCCAGAAATCCCAGAGCAAGGAGGACCCGTTTGGGGCCCGTTAGGTGGCAGTGGCACTGGGCTAAGTGACAGAGCTCCGTCTGTTCATCACAATGTCAGCTGGCCCTTTTTTTTGTTGTCTTTCCTTTAGTCTTTTTCCTTTTCACTTGTGTGCATATGTGAATGTTATCCAAACAATGGCAGGAAACCGGTTCAGCAGATCATGGCTGTCCCTATCCCTCAGCTGTTGCTCCACTCTAAACCTTGTCTGGGGTTTTACAGCGCTCGCTTTCAAAACATTCCACCCGATAGTTAATCAAGTTTACATTTCTACCGGTGCATGTTGAGTGTTCTAGTTGGTATCTAGTTATCTATCAAGACCTAGCATATTATGAAAACACTAACATATATTTCCTACTTTGTATAACCTAATCTTTTGGTGTGTCATATATATATACAGTATTCTGACTGTATGATGACTGTATAAAAAGTATGGAGCGATTTATGTACTAACAGAAATTGTACTTGAATTCCATAATTTTGAATTTCTATTAGGATATCAAATTTGAATTTAACACAATTCATAAATTGAACTTGTATTTCTTTTTTGAAACTGAATTGATTGACAATTTTCAAATTCTATTTCAATTGAGTTCAATATTCATGTGTTCAGTTTCAGTATGGTAGATATTGCATTCCTTGCCTGTGTATCAAGTATACAAATATCATTTCAAATTTATCAAAGTTTCATATATGCGTTCAGACTCTAGGTAGTTCTCTAAATTCAGATTCAAAACCAGAGACAACATGAAATGTTCACTAACTAGGTTTCCATCCAACCATTTCATGTGGGTGAATTACCTGACGCATGAAAAAAGTCTCAACTGGGCTGATGGAAACATGAAATGCTGGTAAAATTCTATAAATAGCGCCAGACAACTATGACTCGTGAAAGATGTTTATTAAGCCGGGGTCCCCCCACCAGAGTGGTCACATTTGCTATTTAATTTGTGACAAAACCATCAGTTGAGCTAAAAATGCAAACAGAAGCTTCTGGCAGTTTCTGAAGCCAACGTGGCATGTTGAATTAATTTTCTTCCTATGAATTTGACTCTAGTGTTCGAACCGTTTTGGCTATAAACCAGTATGACCCCATTCCTGAAAGACTCTCTGGAACATGGATGTGCCTTCTGTTCCCCTCTATGATGATCACAGGCCACCTTAAAAAGGAGTGTCACAAAAAACACAATTTGTCCCAACAAGAATACAGTTGAATAGTCCTGTCATAGCCCTTCTAAGGATAACCTTTCCACTCCCTGTTTAATCTTGCTCTTGTGATTGACAGGGTTTGAACCAGGTCTCCTGCATGTCACAAGACTGTGTTAGCGCTCTCTCTCTCTCTCTCTCTCTCTCTCTCTCTCTCTCTCTCTCTCTCTCTCTCTCTCTCTCTCTCTCTCTCTCTCTCTCTCTCTCTCTCTCTCTCTCTCTCTCTCTCTCTCTCTCTCTCTCTCTCTCTCTCTCTCTCTCTCTCTCTCTCTCTCTCTCTCTCTCTCTCTCATCAGATAAAGAGGGGGATTCTGCAGGAAGAGCTGGTTCCTGTTCGGACTATGGCCGTCCTCCATGGATGACTCCTCCAAGCCTGGATGGTGGAGAGTGCGTGTAGGAGAGTGTTGGAATGCATGTTGGGGACGGAAAGTCCTTCAGTACTGTTAAACAGTTTGTTTCTCTTTTTATCTTAAGGGTGAAAGAGAGAAATTGTCATATGTTCCCTTGTGAGGAAACTGTATATACGGGTTGGCTGATGAGCGAGTATCAGTTGGGTCGGAAGCCGGGCTTTGTTATGAATCTGAACGGTCAGATAGCTAGCGACAATGACAAGAAGCTTCCATGTGGGGAATCGTAGGTGGCTCGTTTCAGCTAGTTTTATCTGGTTCTTGATACCATGTCTTGTTTTGAGGTGTTTTTGAACTTATTTCATGTCAATACTAACATGGCTGATATTCGCTAGCTAGATAACCAACAACTGTAACGATGTACGATAGAGAACAAGTGCTCATTGTTCAAATGTATTTATGTTTTCAATAAACATTGGAGACATAATATAGTTTACATGTTGCCAACAATCTAAGTCTGTTTTTCCCCATAGTTGCGGACATGTCGGTTTTGTTGCTAACCAACCAACCCGTCTATAACAAGTGAATGGGTACAAGTGTGAGTGAGTGTTGTCATGGGAACGAGAGGGAAAGGAATCCCACTGCTGACCTCAGGTGGGCAGGAGCACACACAACCCTTCCCCAACAAAAAAATGAAACAGCTGGAGGTATACCTCGGTTCTGTGGGCAACAGAGTTGATTGACAGGGGGTTTAATAGTCCCTGATAAGCACTAATCTGCTGGGTCCTTACCTGAGGCAGGGCAGCGTCGTTACCCCAGACAATCACTAACAGGGGATGGATAAGCCCCCATGCTCGGCAGACACCCCACTGTCCCAGCCAAAGCACTCCCACACCACAGGAGCCAGTCTCACACACACACACACACACACACACACACACACACACACACACACACACACACACACACACACACACACACACACACACACACACTTTCCCGCCAACCTCTAACACTGTCTCCCTCCAACACCAGTCTAAGATCGTTTGGGATGGAGACATTTTCTTTGATCTAAGTAGGAATTTCCACAAGTGTCCCATTTGTTGGAGAAAGCACAATGTCTAAGTTAAAAAGCCTCCATCTCCATTCAGCCTGGGCCCTCTAAACTCCCTGTAAGCCCCCGGGGGCCCCGGCCCCAGCAAGGCCCTCTCTGTCTCTCGCACTCTAAAAGAGGGCTGCATGGGGCTCTGAACAGTGGGCCTCCTTGTATTCTCTCAGTCTCAGCAGAACCCATTGAGTGGCTCACAATGTGCTGGGCAGTCCTTTACTGTAAAAAGGACCTTTTCTCTGGGGTGGCTCTGAACTGCATCGGGGAGAGGGAGATGCTTTTCACAAGGCTCCAATAGAGGCATCTGCAATCTGTTGCTGCTTCCACTGGCCCTCCCTTTCACCTCTTCCTTTTACAACAAACTGGCCACAAACAAGGACAAATCGACCATGAATTTCTTAGCGCCTGGCAGCCGCTGCCCGCTCTCTCTCTCTCTCTCTCTCTCTCTCTCTCTCCTTCTCATTCCCTCTCTTTCCCTCTCTCTCCCCCTCCCTCTCTCTCTATCTCCCTCTCTCTCTCTATTCCTCCTTCTCTCGCTCTCCGCGTTGTCTTTTGTGCGAGGGACTCCTATCTCCCTCTCCCTCTCTTTCCCCTTCTGTCCATCTTTCAGCTGCTTCCCATTCTCTCTCTCTCTCTCCCCCTGAGTGAATTGTGGAATAAATGGGTGAGGGCTAACAAACAGAATTCCTATAAAAGGCCTTTACATGGCCACTGAATGGGATTCTGTTTTACAGCCATCCACAGTTCCCCCTTCAGACTCCTCTGGGGGCCTCACATTGTAGAGACGAAAGTGAGAGCCACACGGATTGAGGGTGGAGGGAGGGGTGGGGGGTATTCTTCACATTAGGGGTTTGGATGAATGCTGGTGGGTTGGGCGGTTGGCGCCCGTGGGGTGGGAGAGGGAGGCAGGCAGCTGTACGGTGGCACAGCAGACTGGGGTAGTGATGGATGTGGACACAGACTCAGGGTATAAACCCAATTTCAACTGTGATAATTTACAATAACACATGGCAATTTGTAGCCTATTCGCGTTTACAGTGAACATGGTCCGCTACATTAGCCATGGTGTTGATCTAGAGGAAACACAGTGGGTGTGTTCATAAAATGTTGAAGTCACAGGAAATTTAGCAGTAAATCTCAATTCTAATGTGGGAATCGCTATACTATACAGACAGATGTTTTCTCTCCCGGATCTCCCGTACAGTTGACCTTTTATAAAACATGCCTCAAGAAAGCGCACACTGAAAGGACTGGTGCATTCAATCTGGAGCACCATTCAAACCCACCTGTTTTCTTCCCCTTCCTCCTCCTTCCTTTCCTCCTCCCCCACATCCTTAGCTTCCTTTAGGCAGAGAGAGAGAGAGAAGAGGAGAGTCTCTTGAGGTGCTGGCTGCTGGCTGTTGGTTGCTGGCTAGCTGGTTGGCTGTTGGCTGCTGGCTGTTGGCTGCTGGCTAGCTGGTTGGCTGTTGGCTGCTGGCTGTTGGCTGCTGGCTAGCTGGTTGGCTGAGGACTTAGATCACAAAGCCTGGGTTACACAACATCATTTCAAGGGCAAACACCCTTTCAGTCCCCGCCAACCCCCTCCATCCCTGCACCCCCAACCCAGGGGATCGCTCATGCAAGACCATGATTCTCCTCTGTACACATCTGCTGTGGTGGGCAGGCTACAATGGGCAGACGAGTGGGGGAGTGAGGGGGGCACTTGGCTTTGGTCGAGGTCCGGGGCAGATGCCTCGAAATACCGTGCGGGCTTCCATGGCGATAGTCCTGCAGTGTTTACTGCCCCCAATAGTCCCTCTGTCTCCCCCTCTCTTCCCCCTCTCCAGGACCACTGTGCCCTTCCTCTTCTAATGTAAATGCTGGGCTGGCAGGGGGAAGGAAAGTGGGAAGAGGGGCTGTTTTTTTTCTCCTCCTCCGTCTGGGTTCTTGTTTGGAGGCTGTCTGGCCGTGGCGGGACGCCGGGCTCTCCACTGCTTTATGGCGTCAGGGTTTCTTTCAAAAGTTTCCCTCCTCTCTTCTCTCCTTTTTTCTCTCTCACTCTTTACAGGTTTTGTCTGTCCAGGCCCACTGCCCTTCAGAGGCTTGTGCTGGTGCCATGGGCAATTCATGAGGCATTCACACTGGCACCCATTAAAGTGACTGAGAGGCGGCAGGGATAAGGGTTTAGTAGACTGGCCCTGTGCTGACGACCTGGCAGTGCCAAGGTGCCATTCTGGTGTTCTTTGTATGGCGCTGCCAGACGCGTAACACACAAGCCTATGTGCGAGCACAGGCCATTCTTTGTGACGTGAGACGACAAAGTAATATTTATCTTGATTATAACTTGCTGACAGGTGTATAAAATTGA